>NW_023269673.1:300000-392945 GCF_004353265.1 Vitis riparia | reverse complement strand
GATTCTAACCATTTTCATGTACTCACACTCATTCAACCCTTTTCCGGTACTCGCCCGGACAGTTTCTCGGTACTTGCATGGATTCTACCCTTTCCCGTTAGTGGCCGGGATTCTACGATTTTCCGGTACTCGCCTGGATTCTACCATTTTGATGTACTCACACTGATTCAAACCTTTTTTGGTACTCGCCCCGACAGTTTCTTAGTACTCGCACGGATTCTACCATTTCCCAATATTAGCCTGGATTCGACGACTTTCCGATACTCGCCCGGATTCTACCATTTTCATGTACTCACACTGATTCAACCCTTTTCCGGCCTTACCCGGACAGTTTCTCGATACTCGCACGGATTCTACCATTTCCCGATAGTCGCCTGGATTCTACGACTTTTTGGTACTTGCCCGGATTCTACCATTTTCATGTACTCACACTGATTCAACCCTTTAGCGGTACGCGTTAGGAGAAATTTACGGTACTCGCACGGATTCTACCGTTTCTCGGTATTGGCCGGGATTCTACGATATTCCGGTAGTCGCTCGGATTCTACCAATTTCATTCACTCACATTGATTCAACCATTTTTCGGTACTCACCCAAACAGTTTTTCGGTACTCGCACGGATTTTACGTTTCCCGGTATTGCCTGGGATTCTACGATTTTCCGGTAGTTGCCCGGATTCTACCATTTTCATGTAATCTCACTCATTCAACCCTTTTCCGGTACTCGCCCGGACAGTTTCTCAGTACTCGCACGGCTTCTACCCTTTTCCGGTACTCGCCCGGACAGTTTTTCGGTACTCGCACGGATTCTACCATTTCCCGGTATTCACCGGGATTCTACGATTTTTCGGTACTCGCTCGGATTCTTCCATTTTCATGTACTCACACTGATTCAACCCTTTTCCGGTACTCGCCCGGACAATTTTTCGGTACTCGCACGGAATTTACCATTTGCCGGTATTGGCCGGGATTCTACGATTTTTCAGTACTCACCCGGATTCTATCTTTGTCATGTACTCACACTGATTCAACCCTTTTCCGGTACTCGCCCGGACAGTTTTTCGGTACTCGCACGGATTCTACCATTTCCCGGTATTCACCGGGATTCTACGATTTTCCGGTACTCGCCCGGATTCTTCCATTTTCATGTACTCACACTGATTCAACCCTTTTTCGGTACTCGCCCGGACAGTTTTTCGGTACTCGCACGGATTCTACCATTTCCCGGTATTCACCGGGATTCTACGATTTTCCGGTACTCGCCCGGATTCTTCCATTTTCATGTACTCACACTGATTCAACCCTTTTTCGGTACTCGCCCGGACAGTTTTTCGGTACTCGCACGGATTCTAGCATTTCCCGGTATTCGCTGAATTCTACGACTTTCCGTTACTCGTTCGGATTCTACCATTTTCATGTACTCACACTGATTCAACCCTTTTCCGGTTCTCGCACGGATTCTACCATTTCCCGGTATTCGCCTGGATTCGACGACTTTCCGTTACTCTCCCGGATTCTACCATTTTCATGTACTCACACTGATTCAACCCTTTTCCGGTACTCGCCCGGACAGTTTTTCGGTACTCGCACGGATTCTACCATTTCCCGGTATTCACCGGGATTCTACGATTTTCCGGTACTCGCCCGGATTCTTCCATTTTCATGTACTCACACTGATTCAACCCTTTTCCGGTACTCGCCCGGACAGTTTTTCGGTACTCGCACGGATTCTACCATTTCCCAGTATTCACCGGGATTCTACTATTTTCCGGTACTCGCCCGGATTCTTCCATTTTCATGTACTCACACTGATTCAACCCTTTTCCGGTACTCGCCCGGACAGTTTTTCGGTACTCGTACGGATTCTGACATTTTCCAGTATTCTCTTGGATTCTATGACTTTCTGGTAGTCACCCGGATTATACCATTTTCATGAACTCACATTGATTCAACCCTTTTCCGGTACTCGCCCCGACAATTTTTCGATAGTCGCACGGATTGTACCATTTCCCGGTATTGGCCAGGATTCTACGACTTTTCGGTACTCAGCCGGATTCTTACATTTTCATGTACTCACACTGATTCAACCCTTTTTTGGTACTCGCCCGGACAGTTTTTCGGTACTCGCACGGATTCTACCATTTCCCGGTATTCACCGGGATTCTACGATTTTCGGGTACTCGCCCGGATTCTACATTTTCATGTACTCACACTGATTCAACCCTTTTCCGGTACTCCCCCGGACAGTTTTTCGGTACTCGCACGGATTCTACCATTTCCCAGTATTCACTGGGATTCTACGATTTTTCGGTACTCGCCCGGATTCTTCCATTTTCATGTACTCACACTGATTCAACCCTTTTTCGGTACTCGCCCGGACAGTTTTTCGATACTCGCACGAATTCTACCATTTCCCGGTATTTTCATGTACTCACACTGATTCAATCCTTTTTCGGTACTCGCCCCGACAGTTTTTCGATACTCACACGAATTCTACCATTTCCCGGTATGCACCGGGATTCTACGATTTGTCGGTACTCGCCCGGATTGTACCATTTTCATATACTCACACTGATTCCACCCTTTTCCGGTTCTCGCCTAGATAGTATCTCGGTACTCGCACGGATTCTACCATTTTCCGGTATTCGCTTGGATTTGACGACTTTCCGTTACTCGCCCGGATTCTTCCATTTTCATGTACTCACACTGATTCAACCCTTTTCCGGTACTCGCCCGGACAGTTTTTCGGTACTCGCACGGATTCTACCATTTCCCGGTATTCACCGGGATTCTACGATTTTCCGGTACTCGCCCGGATTCTTCCATTTTCATGTACTCACACTGATTCAACCCTTTTCCGGTACTCCCCCGGACAGTTTTTCGGTACTCGCACGGATTCTACCATTTCCCGGTATTCACCGGGATTCTACGATTTTTTGGTACTCGCTCGGATTCTACCATTTTCATGTACTCGCATTGATTCAACCCTTTTATGGTACTCGCCTGGACAGTTTTTCGGTACTCGCACGGATTTTACCATTTGCCGATATTGGCCGGGATTCTACGATTTTTCGATACTCACCCGGATTCTATCTTTGTCATGTACTCACACTGATTCAACCCTTTTCCGGTACTCGCCCGGATAGTTTTTCGGTACTCGCACGGATTCTACCATTTCCCGGTATTCACCGGGATTCTACGATTTTTCGGTACTCGCCCGGATTCTTCCATTTTCATGTACTCACACTGATTCAACCCTTTTCCGGTACTCGCCCGGATAGTTTTTCGATACTCGCACGGATTTTACCATTTCCCGGTATTTTCCTGGATTCTACGCTAGACCCTACTCGAAGCCCCTATCTTTGTTGAAGGCAAGCAATTAGGAATGATTCCCATACAACTCAAGAAACTAATGAGGGCTAGTTAACCAAGACTAGAAACACGGATGTAAGGGGATACATTTGCGTCCCACAAAGACAAGCAGCAAGCAGTTATGCAAGAGATGGTGAGTCATGCAACAAACAGTCATGCGCAAAGTGCTAGCCTACAACAAAATCTACGCACAAACTAATCATCTATGCCTGTCATGAACCCTAAGACAAAGCACTACCAACAATAAGTGAACATGCTACAACCAATTAGCTAAACACACAGTCAACAACAAATCACAAGTGTAAGCCAAATTCCAACCAAGTAATTGATCATCAAACATCTAAATAACCTAAAAGTACATTGGTCAATGAACCATGTGCTACCCAACTTAAGTTCAAGTTTAATCTTCTTATGAAATTAGAGATTCTGGGTTCGAATCCCCAATGGAGTCGCCAATTTGTGGACCCCCCCGGTCCACCGGCCAGCACAACTTGCGATTTAAAACAATAATGGGTGTGTGAAGAAAAAGTGGTTTTCGAGTTTTAGAAAATCTGTCCCTAATGAGGGACGGTTTTGTTTGGAGTCACCACTTACTTTTATTTATATTTTTGAAATGGGAAAATTTAAGTAAGAACAAAACCCCCTCAATGACTTTAGTAAAGACAAAATGGTCCGCGAAACTCGATTTCTAGGTCCGAGGATCAAGTTACCCATGAGAAATGTACCTCATACGAGGTAGCACCCCTCTAGGCCTGGAATCCGGTCTCTTTTAGTGAATTGGGTACATTGGAGCATATGGGTCGAAGATCAGTCAATTCTGCCCCACCCCCACCGGGTTGCATGGATGACAAGACTCACAATTCTAGTTGGTATTCGACATGCTTAGGAAATCAACAATCAAAACAATGATGCGTACCTGAGGTCCCTAGCCATGTGCTACGAGAAAGAGTTAGTCAATAAGTATAAGCACACAACATATGCAAATTCCAAATTTAGTAAAATTTTCAGCCATGACCAAACCATATATATGTAACCTCTAGGCTCTACCCAATGGCCACCAAGCGCAACCATGAATTTGGACAACGTGGCTAAAATTTAGATACTCCAATTCCACTAGTTTTCAGCTAGGGACTAACATTCTTCCCGCTTGAATTTCAACCCCTAATAACTAGAATTTTGGAAATATTTGAAAATTGACACTAAAAAACAATTAAATTGGGACTTTCCAAAAATTTGGAAATTTTTGGAAATGGACACTAAAAATTTAAATCCTTATTTTTCAAAATTTTGAAAACTTTTGGAATTGGACACTTGAAAAAAATTAAATCCAAACTTTTCAAAATTTTGGAAACTTTCTTGAAAAAAATTAAATCCGGACTTTTCAAAATTTTGGAAAGTTTTGGAACTAGATACTTGAAAAAACTTAAATCTGGATCTTTGAGAACTTTTGAAATTTTGGGAATAAAAACTTAAAAAGATTTAAATTTGGATATTCGGGAATTTTGGAAATAAGGCCTTGAGGATGCTATTTAAAATGAAACGTTGGAATTTTGATTTTTGGGAATTTTACAAAATAAACTTTGAAGATAGTGTTTTAAAAAATTGGATTTGGAAATTTTAGAAATGGAAACTTAAAAAATTATACTCTGACTTTTGAGAATTTAGGAAATTTTAGGTACGAAAATTTTAAAAATTGAATCCGAAACTTTGAGAATTTTGGAAATTTTGGTTACGAAAACTTTTAAAAATTGAATTCGGACTTTTCGAAATTGGAAACCTTGGAATTTTAAGTGTTTTGGAGTTTTGGAAAATTTGGTAGTGGAAACTTAAAGAATTAAATTTGGAAATTCGGGAATTTTGGTAATGGAAACTTAAAGAATAAATTCTGAATTTTGGAGACTTAGGAATTTTTTAAATTTAACAAATTAAATCCGGAACTTTGAGAATTTTGGAAACTTGAGAAATGAAAATTTAACAAATTAAATCCGAAACTTTGAGAATCTTGGAAACTTGGGAAATGGAAATTTAACAAATTAAATCCGGAACTTTGAGAATTTTAGAAATTTGGAAATGGAAACTTAAAAAATTAAATCCGGAATTTTCGAAATCTTAGAAACATGAGAAATGGGAGCTTAAAAAATTGAATCCGGAATTTTTGAAATCTTAGAAACTTGAGAGAGATGGGAGCTTAAAAAAATTGAATCCAGAATTTTGTGTGTTGGAAATTTTGAGAACAGAAGCAAAAATTAAATCCGGAATTTTGAGAAAAATGGAATCTTGGAAACGGAAACCTAAAAAATTTAAATCCAGAAATTTTGAAATCTTAGAAACTTGGGAAACGGGAGCTTAAAAAAAATAAATCCGGAATTTTCAGAGAAATGGAATTTTGGAAAATTAATTTAATAATGGTGTTTTTTTAAAAAAAATAAAAAAATTAAGTTTTGGAAAATTTTAAAGAAAATTGTTCAAAAATTGTCTTAAAAAAGAAACTACGTTTTATAAGACTATTCAAAGGTGGTATTCTAAAATTGGATTTCAACAAATTTAAAAACAAACCATTTGTGGTCGGAAATCTAAAGATTGAATAAATAATAATAAAAAAATGATTTAAAAAAAAACATTAAAAGACAAGCAGCAAGCATTATTTAAATAGTATCTTGCAATATTATTTGACGGTGCATGTTAAATTGTATCTGAAAGGGTTGACAAAACCAATATACAAGCATGTTTTTTTTTTTTTTTTTTTTTTTTTTTTTTTTTAACAGGGGAGAAAAGTAAGTGGGCTGGACGCACATGTGACGCATGGAAGATGGCCATCTTGCCACCGTTGGCGAGGCTTCCATCTAAAAGGTAAACTACCCCGAACCTAGGGCAATTCTGGTGAGGAGGGCCAAAGAGGTTGTCACTTATGCCGCGGCAACAAAAGGGAGCTGGCCGCCGGTGGAGTTGCAGCTCCGGTCGCCACCAGAAAAACAAACTACAGTAGTTCCAAAGCACGGTTGGAGCGAGCTACCGGAAGAAGAGAGCCCCTCCAAAACCCGAGCTGTTCCAAATTTTATTTTTAAAAAAAAAAAATCTGCCCCATTTTCACCTTCGAACGTTGTGCGGTCCCTATCCAAAATGCTGGATATCGCCAAGAAGTTCCATCTCATCTCCTCTATACTCACACCTCTAATTTCACATCCGACCAGAAGTTCTCAAAGACACCCGTCACTACATATTTTCCTCAACTTTGGTTTGTATACCAAACAGCTCCACTTTCAGCATCATCACCCACACCCGAACCATACTCATAACCAAGACATTATACCCAGAAAAATCACATGGTGGTAAACCGCCTAATGCACACTATGGGATGGACACCATAACCTTAGAACAACAAAAGAAACAGATTATAAACGCAAATTATTAAGACATAAATGAAGCTTCACTTCATGCATTCACAGGCTAGGTAAGGGAAACCATGAATTCTAAGTGAGAAATAATAAGAAGATCTAAACTACATCTATATTAGTCATTCAACATAAGCAAAGAAAGAGTAGCTAGAAATAATGACAACCAACTTGAAAACGTCTCAGACTTTAATAAACAGCATATGGCTATCTGCTACCTATACCCCAAAGTGACAAATAGATATCCCGGGGCAATAAGAAATGAATGAAGAACATGGCAATAATGTGAACGAATAGGAAACTTGGAATAGTCATACCTCAAGGTGTCTCTCTAGTTCTACTCCTCTGTTTTTCTTGCTTTCTTTTCCATCTTTTCCTCTATTTTTCTTTCTCACATTTTCTCCCAATCTCTATGCTTTTCTCTTTTTTTTTTTTTTTTTTCACACCAACTCTCCATTTTCTTCAGACTGTTTTTTTCTTCATTTTCTTATATTTCTCCTTTCTTCGTTCTCTATTTTTTTTTCCTTTCCTTCAAACCTCCTTATCTAAAACGTCCCTCTCTCTCAAAACTTCTCAAACTCTTTCTTTTAGACTATTTCTTTCCTCTCCACCTATCTAAATCCCTTTTTTCCTCAAAATCTCTCCTATACCGTTGTTCTCTGTTTTCTCCCTCTCCACCTCTCCAAATCGTTTCTTTTTTATTTTCTTCTCTCTTAAGTCTCTATTTTATATCCTCTCTTGAAAACCCTTCCATTCCATCTTGAAAATGCCGCCCCCCCTCCCCCCAACTCTTTCCCATGCAGCTCCTCGAAAACCTTCCCTCTCAAAATTTTTTTCTTTTGATTTCCCCAAGCATCATTTTCCACTCTTAATTTTTCCAAAAAAATCCTTTTTCTTATGCATTCTGTCAACTCTCCTTTTCTTTTTTTTTTTTAAAGTAAATAAAGTAATGAAAGCATAATATAATACAAAATAAAAATAAAAATGGACTAAAATGAAGACAATAATACAAAATAAAAATAAAATGAAATAATAAAAACATAATATAAATAATAATAATAATTACAATAATAATAAGGATAATAATAATAATAGTATTGATAATAATAATAACAATAAGATATGATCACTAACCACGTGCCATTTTCTAAAAGTAGATAAATAAAAATAAATGAATGACTAAGCACACAATATCAGAATAAATAACAAAATAACTAGCTAAATAAATAAAATAGATAAATGAGTGAATAAAATCAAGCACATGCAAATCATACAAGAAAAACTTGAAAGGCGACCTAAATGGACCTAGTGAGCCTAAGTAAGCTTTGTGAGTGCCTGAAATGTGCTTGAGTGGCATTTGGTGATTGGAAACGTGCCTAGGTGACCTAGGGTGATTTAGGATGTGTCTAAGTGGCCCTAAAAAATACTATACCTAAATATGCCTAAGTACATCTAAGTGTGTTTAAACGAGCCAGGTATCTCTAAGTGGGCCTGGGGTGCCAAAAAAATGCCAAAAACGAACCGATCGAGACGGTTGATAAAAATTCTCAAAATTTAAATAATATCCCTTGAAGAATAAGGAATCCAACAAAAAAATGGTGAGCAATTCCGAGTTCGGATGAGGGAGAAATGACTAAAACAAGCCAGAGTGCTCCCGATTTGGATGGGCTTTAACGAGCTCCAATTGAACAGAAGTTTTTGTGGAGACCTTAACCTTTAACCTATATTATGATACAAACCAAGGAATTGACCATGATGGCATTTCATAATGGACCAAACACTCGCACTAAACTGAACCATAGGTAAACCCAAGTGAGGTCCGAAAACCGATTAAGCCCAATAAGGGCTTCATGGCTATGACATACAAAAATTAGGTGTGGTTGACACCCCTGAGATGCATGCAAGTGTTAAGGGACAAAATTGAGGGTCTACAGTGGTCTTTGAGGAAAACCAGATTGAAAAATGATGTGATCAATTGTACAAGTGCAATCTACATTAAAAATGAAATTGAGCGGTCATGACAAATCGATTGTGTGCGATTTGTGACGAAAACCAAATAGGACAATGACGTGATCGAACGGGCAGGTGTGATCTAAGCTGAAAACAATTGAACAAGACAAGACAACGATGCGACCAATTGTATAGGTGCGATCTACACCTAAAATGAAACAGAGTTGTCGAAACTGATTGGACAAGGTGCCTTCTATGATGAAAACAAGATAGGACAAAGATGTGACCGATCATATAGGTGTGGTCTACGTAAAAAATGATATTGAACTATCATGATCGATCGGATCAAGTGTCAATTGTGACAAAAACCAGATAAGAAAATAATGTGACTGATCTAATGAATGTGGTCTATGTCAAAAATGAAACTGATCTATCGTCATTGATAGGACCGGGTACAGTTTTTGATGAAAACCAAACAGGACAATGACATGACCGATTGTATAGGTCTGGTTTACGTTGAAACCAAAATTGAATTGTTGGAACATATCTAACCGAGTACAGTATTTGAGGAAAACCATAATGGAAAATGACATGACCAATCATACAAGTGTAGTCTACATTGAAAACTAAATTAAGTGTCATGACATACCAACCGTGTGTGGTCTGTGACAAAAACCAAACAAGAGAATGACGTGACCGAATGGGCAAGTGCGGTCTATACCCAAAACGATATTGAACAGTCGTGATCGATCAAAATGGTGTTGTATGTGATGAAAGCAAGACAAGACAATGACACAATCAATTATACAGGTGCGGTTTACATCGAAAATGAAATTGAGTTATCGAAACTGTTTGGATCGGGAGCTATTTATCACAAAGACCATATAGGACAACAATATGACCAATCGTACAAATGTAGTCTACGTCGAAAACGATACTGAACTATCACGACCGATTGGATTGGGTGCTGATTGTGATGAAAACTAGATAGGAAAACTACGTGACTTATTCAAAAGATGCGACCTACTCAATGAGGATGTTTGGCTAAAAAGAAAATGAAAACAAAAATTCCCAAGAAAGGCAGAGCAAGTACTCTGTATATATATTTCTTACTACAATCCTCCTCTTTTTTCTACATGATATCAGAGATATGTATAGAAGATATTTTCTAAGAAATATCTAAAGAGATATTTTTAACCTCCCTTTAGATATCCTAAATATCCCAAAAATATCTTTAGCTAATTACAAGGAGAAAATAGGTAATTACACAAAATATCTAGAGATAAAAATCTAATTGAGTCGGTGCACAAATATTGAAGATCACACAGGAAGATTTCTCAAGGGGTTGCGAAATTCATTTTCAACTTGGCGCAGTTGTCTTCAAATGGCCATAACTTCTTCATTTCAGTTCCAATTTGCACATCATTTAAAGCGTTGGACTCTTGACTTCCCGAGCTTTGAAATGATATATAGTATGTATACAATGGACTCCAGGAAGTGCTCTAAATTTTTCATGCAATTACTTTCCTTTTGAATTTTGCATAGCATGCGAAGATTTCGCAATGCCTTTCGAAATTGCTTCATGCTGGGTTTCTCTCTCTGTTTTTCTTCCTTACATCTCTTGATTGGATTGGAAACCTATTGCCAAGGGTTGCACAAAATTCTCCCTCATTCTTGGCTTGCTTCAATGATAAAAAAGCTACCAAAAACACCAAAACTAACCAAAAACTGATTAGTAACACTTGCAAGGGTCCTTAATGTGCCAATTGAGTTAAAAGGTATTAATTACTACTCAAAAGTGTTTAAAAGAGTTTATAACAAGATATAAAATAACACTTTTTGAGTAGTAATCAGACAACGACATGATCGATCGTATAGGTGCAGTCTACGATGGAAATGAAAGTAAGTTATCGTGGCCAATTGGACTGGCTCCCTCAAAATCCAATTATGAAGTTGAGTTAACATCCCACTATAGAGAATCAATTGAACTCCAATATCCTACGTAAATAACAATGAGACACCAAGTTCTCAGGTCTATGACATGTTATCCATTGTATTCAGTCTTCTCATAAACTTGTGTTTGTAGTCTAATAAGGTGAAAGCTATCAGCCTTTCAAGACTACCTCTACCATTCTTGAGTTACAAATACTCCTATTGTGTATACAATTGACATATCTTAGCTCTCAAAGAGCTTATGTCAAGTCCCACTTAAGGAAATAATATGCTCATAGTTTCTATGAACACATCTCCTTAGATCACTCAAGGGGACACACTATCTCAATCCTAAGAGATATCATGGTGCTTCTATTGAGAATACCTATTACTACCAACTTCCATCAATAGTGACCTAATCCAAAGAGAATATATGATCGGCTTACGATCTCACTTGTAGGTCAAATCAATATAACCAAGTGTAGACTGTAATGAAAACCAGATTAGACAATGACTTGAGCGATTATGCAGGTGCGGTCTACGCCGAAAACGATGCTGAACTATTGTGACTAATCAGATTGGGTGGAGTCTATGATGAAAACTAGACAGAATAACGACGTGACCGATCTTACAAGTGTAGTCTACATATTCACGATACTAAACTATTGTGACCAATTAGTTGGGTGCCCATTATGATGAAAACCACATAGGACAACTACGCGACTAATCGTATAGATGAGGTCTACGTCAAATATGAAACTGACCTATTGTGCCCAATCAGACAGTGTACGGTCTATGACTTAAACCAAATAAGACAACGATGTGATCAATCATATAGGTTTGGTCTATGCCAAAATCAAAATTGAATTGTTAGGTCCTATCTAACCAAATAAGAGAACGATGTGCCCAATCATATAGGTGCGGTCTATGATGAAAAGCAGATAGGACAATGATGTGACCGAACAGGCAGGGGCGGTTTACGCCAAAAACGATATTGAACAATCATAACCGATTGAATCGAGTGTTGTCTATTAAAAAATAAGACAGGACAACGATGTGACTAATTGTACAGGTGTGTGCAGTCTATGTCGAAAACAAAATTGAGTTGTTGTGGATCCTCACCCAATCCATCGACTTGCGTTACTTGCTTTTTAAAAGAATAAGAAAGTAAGTGTGTTTTCAGGTTTTGGAAAATCCGTCCCCGGTGAGGAACGGTTTTGTTTGGAGTCGCCACTTACTTTTTATTTTTATTTTTAAATGGGGAAAATTTAAGTAAGAACAAAAACCCCACCATGACTCCAATCAGGAAAAAAAATGGTCTGCAAAAACTAGATTATGGGTCTGAGGATCAGGTTACCTATCAGGAAGGTACCTCACCCAAGGTAGTACCCCTCTAGGCCCGGAACTCGGTCTCTACTAATGAAATGGGTATATGGGAGCATATGGGTCAAAGATCAAACAAACCTTAGGCTAAACAAATGACATGAATCACATAGACCCGCCTAGTATTTAGCGTGCGCATACACTCAACAAGTAAAAATCAGAGTGCATACCTGAGCTCCCCAGCCATGCGCTGTAAGGAGAAGATGAGGCAACAAACACAAGCATGAAGTAGGCATTCATGATCAAGCATCAAAGTTCATGCTTAAAGAGGAAGTGAATGGAAATGACGACACCCAATTATTTTATTCCTTACACATTCCCTCAAACAACAATTCACCAATCTCCAACATCAAATCAAACCAAACTTACTTGACCCCTAATGCCTCTAGCTCTGAAGCGGGTCTATTATGATTTAGTTCAGAGCCCATTTAAAACTCTAAAGAAGGCCCACAAGTGCCTCGAATCCTAAGGGCTCAAGCCATAACAAAAATAAGGGTCAAAACATACTAAAACGGGAATGATCATGTAGGGACTGTTGGACCGGTTCCCGACCGGTTTAACTGGTTGAGAAAAAAAATTCTAAAATTTTAACAGTAGATTCCCCAAAGAATAAAGAATCCAACAAAAGCAACGATGGTCAATTCCGAGCCCGGATGAGGGAGAACCGGCCAAAACAAGGCAACGCGTTTATAAAATAGGGCTGGACATGCACAACCTGTTGAACTGATTCCCAACTGGTCCACCCGATTGATAAAAAATATGAAATTTTAATAGAAGCAACGAAGCTCAATTCCGAGCCCGGATGAGGGAGAACCGGCCAAAATAAGGCAATGCATTTATAAAACAGGGCTGGACATGCAGAACTTGTTGAACTAGTTTCCAACCGGTTCAACCGGTTGAGAAAAATTCTGAAATTTTAATAGTAGGTTCCCCAAATAATAAAGAATCCAAAAAAATAAACGGAGCTCAATTCCGAGCCTGGATGAGGGAGAACCGGTAAAAAAAAAAAGCAACACATTTATAAAACAGGGCTGGACATGTAGGGCATGTTGAACTGGTTCCCAAATAGTGCAACTGGTTGAGAAAAATTCTGAAATTTTAGCAGTAGATTCCCCAAATAATAAAGAATCCAAAACAAGCAATGGCGCTAAATTCTAAGCCCAAATGAGGGAGAACCGGTCAAAACAAGGCAACACATTTATAAAATAGGATAGGACATGCAAGACCTGTTGAACTGGTTCCCAACCAGTACAACTGGTTGAGAAAAATTCTTAAATTTTAACAGTAGATTTCCCAAAGAATAAAGAATCCAAAAAAAGCAATGACACTCATTTCTGAGTCCGGATAAGGGAGAACTAGTCAAAACAAGGCAATGCATTTATAAAACAGGGCTGGACATGCAGGACCTGTTGAACCGGTTCCCAACTAGTTCAACTAGTTCAGAAATATGCTAAAATTTTAATAGTAGATTCCCCAAAGAATAAATAATCCAAAAAAATCAACGGAGCTCAATTCCGAGCCCGGATGAGGGAGAACCGGTCAAAACAAGGCAATGTGTTTATAAAACGGGAGAATGATTCAAAATAGATTTTTAGCATAAACAAAATCAAACGGGATCAGTGGCATCAACTAAATGAAGATCATGGCAAGCACACAAAGAACCAATTTCAACATAACAATTTGTGGCCCTTTTCACCCACACCAATCAATAAAGCATTAAGCATTAAGCATTCTAGAATGATCAGAAAGAGGAACTAAATGCAAGCAAGAGTTCTGTGAGGAACCAGAAACGTACCTAAAGAACCAGCCTTTGAGAGGTGCTCCTTTAGCTTGCAAAGCTTCTCTAAATGTATCCGACACCCCCAAAATTCGGAGGACCTCTTCACTCCACTCCCTCAGACCACTCATAAAAAGAAACTCTCAAAAAACCTCTTATAAAATCCCCCCCCCCCCCCATGATTCCACAAAGTCCCCCATCTCAAAAAAAAAAAAAGAACTCCCTTCAAATCTGATTTTTTTTCCCTCTTTTATAGTCCCAAACCTCCAACCATCAAAGGCTCTTCATTTTTCTCTCCTTTAAGCTCTGGAAAGAGCTCCAACTAGTCGTGAATTCAGCTTCCCCATTAACTCCCCTCCTCATTTTCCATGCAAGTTGACTATCTTAAGCTTTCAACTTGCTTCCTAGCCAAAGATCCATATGGATTCATGGTGGACTGTAAGGAATCCTAAATAAGGCCCAAAATGGATCCAAAATAGATCCCAAAACTGATCTGGAGCCCATGGACCCAACCCATGTAGGAATTGGGCTCCAAAATCACCAAAATCAGTGCTCCATACAAGTTGACTCGATGAACCGGATGCCAACCAGTTGAACCGGTTGATAAAAATTTGAAATTTTTACATAATGTTCCTTAAAGAATATGGAGTCCATAAAAAAAAATGGTGCACGATTCCGAGGTCGGATGAGGGAGATATGATCAAAACAAGCCCAAGTGCTCCGAATTCGGACCTACTTCAATGAATTCTACTTAAACTAAAACTTTGGGAACCGGTCATGCCAGTTGAGAAAAAATTTGAAATTTTTATAGAATGTTCCTTGAAGAATAAGGAGTCCATAAAAAAAAATGGTGCACAATTCCAAGTTCTGATGAGAGAGATATGATCAAAACAATCCCAAGTGCTCCGAATTCGGACATGCTTCAATGAATTCCAACTGAACTGAAATTTTGGGAACCAGTTGAGCCAGTTGAGAAAAAATTTGAAATTTTGACAGAATGTTCCTTGAAGAATAAGGAGTCCATAAAAAAAAAAAACGGTGCACGATTCTGAGTTCGGATGAGGGAGATATGATCAAAACAAGCCCAGGTGCTCCGAATTCGAACCCGCTCCTATGAATTCCAATTGAATTGAAAATTTTGAGGGGCCTCACTTCCTTCCCTATAGCATGATGTGAACAACTATGGAAATTGTCCATGAAGGAACTCCAAAATGAACTACACACCCGCACTACATTGGACTGCAAATGAAGCTACACAAGGCTCAGAAATCGATCAAGGCCAAAAGGGGGCCATGACGGGGTCATATGAAAACATGGGTGCATGTGACACCCATAAGATAAAATGCAAGTGTCAAGGGACAAAATTAAGGGTCTACAAATGTGCCCCTCTTTAGTAGAGTGAATGAACGAGTGGGTCACAAATGCAAAGTGCAAGCAATGAATGAGTGAAATGAATTCTAGTGAAGAATTCAAATGACCAACAATTTTGTCCCCATAACCATAAGAGGCTAAGGGAATGAGCCATGATGACCGAAGGACTAAAGGACCCAGGCACATTGCCAGAGAAAGCTAAAGGAACCTGGACATAGTGTTAGAAAATATAGGAGAAAACCGGACGCGTTTTCGGGAAAGATATAAGATCCAGGCGCGATCCCGGAGAAAACAAAGGAAATTCGGGCCCAATGTCGGGAAAGATAATAGGAAACCGGACATGATGCCGAAAAATAGGGGATTCGGGCATATGCCGAAGAGTTGCCAGATGACTAAGGGATCCGGGCACGATGCCGGAGAGCCGCCGAATGACTAGGGGATCCGAGCACGATGCCGGAGAGCCGCCAAAATGACTAGGGGATACGGGCACGATGCCGGAGATCCGTCGAAATGACTAGGGGATCTGGGCATGATGTCGAAGAGCCGTCGAAATGACTAGGGGATCCGGGCAGGATGCCGGAGAGCCGTCGAATGACTAGGGGATCCGGGCATGATGCTGGAGAGCCGTGGAAATGACTAGGGGATCTGGGCACGATGCTGGAGAGTTGTCGAATGATTAGGGGATCCTAGCACGATGTCGGAGAGCCGTCGAATGACTAGGGGATCCGGGCATGATACCGGAGAGCCACCGAATGACTAGGGGATCTAGGCATGATGTCGAAGAGCGTCTAAATGACTAGGGGATCAGGGCACGATGCTGGAGAGCCGTCGAAATGACTAGGGGATCCGGGCACGATGTCGGAGAGTCGCCAAATGATTAGGGGTCCAGGCATGATGTCGGAGAGCTTTTGAATGACTAAGAGATCCGGGCACGATGCCGGAGAGTCGTCAAAATGAAAGGAAATGAAAAGTAATAGCACTATGAAAGAGGGGGGTATGGCCCAATATGGCGTTCGAAAAATGTCAATAAATGACTCAAATAAGGGACAAGTTAAACCCGTCAATCATGACGAAAGAAAGGGGGTATGCCCTAGTGTGACATCAGAAAACGCCGACAAATAAGAAATGAATAACCCCACCAACAAGATAGAAAGATGGAGGTATGTCCCTATATGACAACTCTTAAATGTGACCAAAGGTGCAAAGAAAAGGCCATGCCCCAGTCTAAGGCATCAAAACCATGTTAGAAACCCACAACTGCACATAGAGTCAAAGTAAAAAAGTTGGAAATATCACAAGCATCCATCCTTGAGGAAAAACCCTCCACTCTAATCCATAACATCCAATATCCACAAAAAAAAAACTGATAGGGGGTATGCCCCAGTGTGTACATCTGAAACTCAAATATCTCAATGAAAACTCTGAAATACATCACTGAAGACCCAATTGTCTGAGCTAGCAAATAGGACAATGAATGGGGTATGCCCCGGTGTGCACACCCCTGCTAGGTTAATGAATATCGTGAATTTGATCTCAGGTCAGCTCTTAGAAGCAATCTATTGTATGAAGAAACCAAGCTGAATGTGAGGCTTACTCAAACTCCGATATCCAAAACATCTCTAAGAGAAACGGACTACCTGCATACATGTGTAAGAGCCGAAGCCAGCATGCAAGGATGGAGGTATGCCCCAGTATGAACATATCAAAGCATCAAGCAAATGCGCCCTCAACAATTCCAACTCTTTGTATCATCTGCCTCTGATCATGGATATGAGGCAAGCAAACTAAATGGAAAGGCAATATGTGACCCTCGATATTCCCCGAAGCAATTGAGACCTATCAACATCCCGTACTCAATCAGTAAATGGAGCCTGTCTGAATGAACCACGTCGAAGTAGACACGAGATCTCATGGCCTCAGGGTAGTCTTACGACTCGGACCGTAATGTAGGCCAGGGGTGAAAGGTGAATGAAATGATGGGAAACAAAGGCCCAAATACCCAATAACTAAATGCCAAACCCCTGTACGTAATGCCAAATATATCACAGAATCATGTGAGCTAGGTGACTCAACCTACATCCAAATGAATAACGTCAAATGATAGGTGATGTGCACCAAAGAACTCATCGTTCATAAAGTAGGACGACGTTCGATGAGGATAGAAGAAGACGAAAAGGGATAAGACAAATGATGAATGGATGTAGTGGAAAATGGAGGAAAAAGCTGGGATAGAAATGTAGCAATGTGTGACAATGATGAACAACTCATCCCAAGAACGCCAGATCGAAGCAAGTCACTGTAAGATGGGAAAGGTGATGTGAACAATAATCCAGGGGATCGAGTGCCAAAGAAACTCAAACCTCACTCCTAGTGTGTCACCTAGATCCATGGAGAAGGATTGTACAATGCTTTCTCCCAACTCTCAGAGGAATAATAAATCTCTCAAACTCAAATGATCTGTGATGATCCCAAGTATAACAACAAATACCAAACAAGCACTTTTTTTTTTTTTTTTTGAATTTTTTTTTTGCGCCGAACAACCAAAGCTAAGTGAATGCCACACTAGCATAGTCCAACCAAAAGAACCTCAAACCTTTCATCCCAAATTGTCCCCCCTCAAAGAATCCTGGATCAAAGCCTACAGGTGGAATGAAGGGTGTGACAGGCCTAACTTGTAGCTCCGGGACAAGAGCGTGTCATCATCACATAAGAGAAAATAGAAGCGAATAGAGTCGAGATGATAGAAGCAGAACTCAAAGGCAGGCGAAATGAAAATGCACAATGGACGAAAGAAGAAACCATGAATGACCAAAGAAAGAACACGTGATGATTCATGCCTAATTGGTGTCTCAATTGATTCGTGTCCAGCTGGTGCTCCTTGATTGAGGGAGTAATCAACAAAATTTATAACCTATTACACCATATACTAGGGTAGCAAAGAAAAAGCTACTATAGCATAGTGGCTCTAGGATCATTCACTAGGAAGGGTTTTCAAATTACCAATGATACCAATTCAAAGTGAATTGGTGCTGTTTCATTTCAAGGTTAGCTTAAGAAATAAAACACAAACTTTGGTTGAAAAAGGTTTAGATTTAAACTAACGACATAGTAAGTAATGGAAATTACTTAAGAAGAAAAACATTCCTTGGAGATTTAGGTTCACAGGGGAGGTTCCTCATACAAAAACGTAGTTCCGGCTAGTTGGTTCATTTCCTCGCATTAGAGAATTAACATATAGTCAATTCTCTCACTGGTGTTGTACAGATCCTTAATTGGATTTCAGCTCTAATTCCCTCTCACTGATGCAACTTGCAATGGTTCGTGCCTCTCACTTAGCATTTACCATTCAAGATGATCTTTAACCTTGGACTTCCCTTCTCAAGCTCGCAAGAGATAACTAATGGATGTCTCCTTGGAGTCCAAAAGCTTACCAAGTGTTGGCAATTCTAGAAAATCCTACCTTCAAGTCACCTCCCAGAGGCTCGCAAGGGGTAAACTAGTGCATCTCCATGGACATAGATCACTTGCCTTACCAAGTGTTGGCCCAGGTGACTCCAAGGCGTTTTAAGTTAACTAAAAATATAGAAATCACTAAAGGATCACACTTTCTCTTCATTCATGGCTGAAACCACAAAGCTACTAATTCTTGCACTTGGAACCTTTCCCAGCAACCTTAGCTCCAAGGAACTAAAGATTTAGTTACTCATTCTCTGGGGAAACTTCCTTAGAGAGTGCATAACTAGTAAATGAAAAATACAATCAAAGTGAGAAGGTAAGGCAGAGCAAAAGCTCTATATTTTACTTTCTTTCAAACTTTTACAAAAGGTCCGTCATCCTCCTTAGGAACAGGCTCCCGAGAGCTATTTATATGAAAATTACAATAATAATTATTACATGGATATTTACCCTTTTCCCTAACTTAATAGCTAAGGAATCCTATAATTGGTGGCTTACAAGGAGAGTTTGGGGATTTAGACAACAAAAATCTGAAGAAAAATATCTCAAAGTGTCGGTCGCAAATATCGGGAAGCACTAAGGACCATTTCGCAGGTGAAAACAAGGTTTGCGAGATTTCGCAGACGCACAAAAAGGGCTGCGAAATCACTTCGCAGTGCTGCGAAGTTGGCTTTCAGCTTGTGGTGTTCGGCTTCCAACGGCTGTAACTCCTTCATTTCAGCTCCGAATTGTGCACCATTTAAAGAATTGGATTGCTGACTTCCTAAGCTTTGAAATGACATATAGCATGCATAAATTGGACTTCAAGAAGTGCTCCAAAAGTGGTTGACATGACTGTCATAAAAAATGCTTCATGGCAGATTTCTCTTTACTTCTCCTCCTTGCATTCCGGATTTGATTATGGCAAAGGACTTCAAAGCTTTGGTTCTTCATGTTTCTGAGCTTTCCATTGCTTTGCCATGGATTCTAAATAACTCTCCTCAATCTCATATTGCTTTGGTGATCAAAAAGCTATCAAAACACGAAAACTTAACACAAATTGATTAGAAGTGCTTGCAAAGGTCCTTAATATGTTAATTGAGTTAAAAGGCAATAACTACTACTCAAAAGTGTTTAAAAGAATTAATTGCAAGCTATGAAATAGCACTTTTTGAGTAGTAATCACGTGAACAATGACACAAAGCTCACGATACTCATAGATCCAATTAATAAATGCAAAGCGCATAAGGGTAGGCCCCCAACCCAGGTGAGAAAAGGTATGCAAGGCTAAGTGAATGAATAGGCCATAACAAACTGCATGAGGCTCAACAGGCTAGCAATAGGATATATCAATGTGTGGGTGTGCAACAGGAAAAATGGCTACTAAAAAAATGATGGCCACCCATCCTATGACCATGATCTCACGCATAAAACTTCTTTAGCTGATCTACATTTACTGGCTCCGTAAACTGATTTTCGTCGAGGTTCGTCAGCTAAGCGGCTTCCTCTCAGGTCAAATCTCGAATAACATAAGGCATGCTCCAAGTCGGTCTAAACTTGCCTCTAAGGTCACTGATCAATCTCCTGAGGACTTTCAAGACTAAGTCATCCTTCTGAAATTTCCTGGGCTTAACCCTCTTTCTGACTGCACGGGTCATCTTCCTCTGATAAGCCTGAACATGATCTATTGCCCTCAATCTCCTCTCATCTAGAAGGCTAAGCAGGATTGATCCCACTCAGTCTCAGATATATGCTGCTCTAATGCTACTCTCAAGGATCCCATTTCAATCTCAACAAGCAGCACTGCCTCCATACCATACACCAAAGAATACGGGGTAGCCTCGGTAGAAGTACGAAAAGATGTATGGTAAGCCCATAATGCAAAAGGGAGCTTCTCTGACCAATCCCGAGAAGTCTCGACCATCTTTCTCAAAATCCTCTTGATATTTTTATTTGCGTCCTCAACTGCCCCATTAGTCTGCGGCCTATACGCAGACGATCTGTGATGTTAAATGCCATATTCCTGAATCAATGTATCCACCTCACCCCTGAAATGCACTCCTCTGTCGGAAATCAGCTCGTGGGGGACCCCATATCGGTAGATAATATGCGACCTGATGAATTTGGCCACCTTGATCGCTGTCAATCTAGCATAAGAAGCAGCCTCCACCCACTTGGTGAAATAATCAACGACAACTAAGATGTACTCATGCTCGCTAGAAGACTTGGGCATGATCTTTCTAATAACATCAATACCCCACATTGGAAATGGCCAAGGAGATGTGAGTCATGCAACTCCGAAGGTGGCACGTGAATGAGATCACCGTGCATCTGGCACTCTGGGCACCTCTGAACGAACTGGTAACAATCTGTCTCCATGGTCAACCAGAAATAACCTGTCCTCATAATCTTTTGAACCAAAATATGTTCTCCCATGTGTGGGCCACAAACTCCTGCATGAACCTCTCTCATCACTCGATCTGCAGAGGCACGGTCTAAACATAACAATAATAAGCCCTCGGGCGATCGTCTGTACAAGGACTCTCCACAAATGATGAATCTAGTGGCTAGTTGCCTCAAAGCTCTCCTATCCTTGGTTGAGGCTGACTTAGGGTAAGCGCCACATAATAGGAACTGATAAATGTCATGATACCAAGGCAACTCATCCTGGTCCTCAATATCCCCAATCAAACAACAGTAAGCTAGTGTGGACCTAGTCTCAATCAGCAATGGTCGCACAGTCACTCCTGCAAGAATCTCAATCATAGAAGCCAAGGTGGCTAACGCATCAGCAAACTGATTTTTTGCTCTGGGCAAATGTATATATCTTAACTCCTCAAACCTATCAATCAATAAATCCAAATAAGCATGATAGGGCTTCAACTTCTCATCTTGAGTCCTCTAAATACCCTAGTCTACTAAATAACCAAGTTGGAATCCTCATGGATCTCCAACTATCTGACTCCAAGGTCTAGCGCAGTCTCCAGACCTGTGATGCATACCTCATACTCAACATTATTATTCGTTAGTCGATGATGATCAAAGAATGCCAACCAGACTGATTCGGAAATATGATCACCCTGAGGTGATATCAATAGGATACCGATACAAAACCCCGACTGATTGGCGGCACCATCACAGTACAACCGCCATCCTGTAATACTGGTCATTAAGACAAACTACTCATCAGGGAAATCATTGTCAATCGATCTGTCGTCAGATACGAGCAAAGAAGCTAAATGATCTACAACAATGCTCCCTTTTACTAACTTTTGTGTAACATACTGAATATCAAACTCTATCAACAACATCAACCATCTCATGAGCTTACCAATCAGGATAGGCCTATCAAACAAATATCTCAATGGATCTAATCACGAGACCAATAATATGGAATACTCTGTCACGTAGTGCCTCGGCCTCCTGGTAGCCCAAACCAATGCTAAATAGAGGCGCTCAATCATAATGTATTTGCACTCATACTCCAGCACCCTCTTACTCAGATAATAAATGGCTCGGTCCTTCCTTGAATCATCGAGCTGAGCTAACATGCATCCCAAAGCCATGTCTCAAACGGACAAGTACAAAAGTAGAGACTGTCCAGGTATGGTAGGGACTAAAGCTGGAGGAGAGAGGAGACACTCCTTACTCTTCTTGAAAGCGCGCTGGCAATCATCATTCCAAACTGTAGGCTGGTTCTTCCTTAGAAGATGAAAGATAGGCTCGCATATGTTTGTCAATCTAGCAATGAAACGACTGATATACTGTAGTCTACCAAGAAAGCCTCTAATATCTCTCTCAATCCTTGGAGTAGGCATGTCAAGTATGGCTCTGATCTTTTCAAGATCAACCTTTATACCATGCTCATTGACGATGTATCCTAGCAATTTCCCAGAAGTCACCCCAAAGGTATACTCCTTGGTGATTACTACTCAAAAAGTGCTATTTTATAGCTTGTAATTAACTCTTTTAAACACTTTTGAGTAGTATTTATTACCTTTTAACTCAATTGGCATGTTATTGCAATCAATTCTAATCAAATTGTGTTAAGTTTTGGTGTTTTTGATAGCTTTTTTTTATCACCAAGGCAATCTAAGATGAGGGAGAGCTTGATATAATCCATGGCAAAGAAAATGGAAGCTCATTTACATGAAGAATTTAAGCTATGGAGCTTCGTAGTTCTTTGCCAAAGCAAATCAAGAATGCAAGGAGGAAAAAGAGAGAAATCTAACATGAAGAAATTCAAGAGGACAGCAAGTGTTGGACACATTTTGAGTACTTTCTGGAGTACATTTTATTCATACTATATGTCGTTTCAAATCTTGGGAAGTCAGGAGTCCAATGCTTCAAACGGTGCATAAATCGGAGTTGAAACGAAGACGTTATGGCCATTTGAAGACAACTGCATCAAGCTGTGCGAAAATTTCGTAGCTGCGAAATGAGCTGCGAAACGCCCCTTTGGCACATGAGCGCCATTTCGCAGCCCCACACTCCCATTTTGCAGCTACGAAATGGCCTGCGAAAATGCTCCTTGGATGAAAAATTGAACCACATTGCGAAATCACCTACAAGCTACGAATCAAGTTGCAAATCATCTCCAAGTTGTGAAATCACCTCCAAGTTGCGAAATCACAAATTCAACTTGCAAAATCAAAGTTCAAACTTGAAAAATGGATAATTCAACATGTGAATCACCTTGCAAAATCCACCTATGTAAACTCAGATATTTGCAACCGACTTAGTTAGATTTTTTTCTCAAGATATTTTCTCCTTGTAATCAGTCAAAGATATTATTGGGATATTTCTTAGAAAATATCTTCCCTATATATATCTTTGAACCAATGTAAGGAAGGATGATATACATTATATATATGATAGATCATCATGTAATCGACGATAGTAAGAAAGAAGTTTTGTTGTTTCAAGTTTTAATGAAGAGAGAGTGTGACCCGTTAATGGTTTTTATGTTTTTAGTTAACTTAAAACACCTTTACATCATTTAGGCCAACACTTGGTAAGGCAAGTGATCTCCATCCATTGAGATGCACTAGTTTATCTCTTGCAAGCCTTTGGGAGGTGGTTTAAAGCTAGAATTTTCTATAATAGCCAACACTTGGTAAGTTTTTGGACTACCAAGGAGACATCCATTAGTTATCTCTTGTGAGCTTTTGACGGGTAATCCAAGGTTAAAGATCACCTTGAATGGAAAATGCTAAGTGAGAGGCATGAGCCATTTCAAGATGCATCAGTGAGAGGGAATTAGTGTTTGAACCCATTAAGGGGAAGCATTTGTACCACACCGGTTCGGGAAATAACTATATGTTAAATCCCCAATGCGAGGAAAAGAAACAAGTGACCGAAACTCTCTTTTTGTATTAAGAACCTGAGCCTAGTGATCTGAAACTCCAAGAAACATTTTTCTTTATAATTAAAATCAGTTACTATTTTTGGTTAGCTTAAAACCAACCTTTTCAAACAGCTTTATGTTTTCTTTTAGAGCTAACCTTGAAATGAAAAAACACCAATTCAGCTTTGAATTAATATCAATTGTGAAGTGAAAACCCATCCCAATGAACGACCTTAGAGCCACTATGCTATGCTAGCTGAGGCTATCCTAGTACATGGTGTAATAGGTTATAAATTTTGTTGATTACTCTTGTTTGAGGACCGAAATCAAGGTACACCAATTGATTGAGCATCAGTTGATACACCAATTGGGAACGAATCACTTGGGATTCAGTCTCAGCCTGAACTGTCGGATCCTCTCAAAGAATCTCTATAGTGCTGCTAAGTGATCTGCCCTGTCTCGGGACTTCACTATCATGTCATCCACATATACCTCAACGTCTCTATGAATCATGTCATGGAATAAAGTAGTAGCAGCTCTCTGATAAGTGGCTCCCGCATTCTTCATCCCAAATGGCATAACCCGGTAGTAGTAAGTACCCCACTCTGTGATGAAAAAAGTCTTCTTCATATCCTTTGGAGCCATCAGAATCTGATTATACCCAGAAAATCCATCCATGAAGGACAACATCGAATGCCCTGCAGTGCTGTCAACTAGCATACAGATGTGCAGGAGGGGAAAATCATCCTTAGGACTGGCCTTGTTTAGATCTCGGAAGTCAACATAAACTCTAACCTTGCCGTCCTTTTTGGGAACAAGGATAACATTAGCCAGCCACTCGGGATTTAATCACTGACAAGAAGCCAACACTGAGTTGCTTCTAAATCTCCTCTTTCACCTGAAAACTCCATCCAGGGTGTAGCCTCCTCAATTTATGCTTAACTAACCTAGCATGTGGAAAAATGGGCAGGTGATGCTGAACTATAGTGGGGTCAAGGCCCAGCATGTCCTCATACGACCATGCAAATACATCCAAGTATGACCTGCGCAGGTTAATCAATCTACTCCTCTCATCAGGAGATAGGGAAGAGCCAATCCTAAGATCTCTAGGCTGGTTAGGTGCCCCTAAATCTATCAACTCAGTGCTACCATAAATGGGTGTAACTTTCCTGTCCTCCATATCTAAATCAAAATCACACTTTAACTGACCACTCAGTGGGTCATTCGTGTCTCCCACATCATCAACATCGCATACATGTGCTATGGGTGTTGGTGGTGCAATAAAAGGAAAACGCTGTGACACGGGCAAATACTCAAAAATACTCATGTCATTATTACCATAAGAAATGTCATCAAAGCGGGTGACAAAACCGAACATAGTGTCAAAAGAAAGAGGTGGGTCCACAGAGTCGGACACTCCCTCAATAGAAATAGTATCATGAGTAATATTAGTAGCAACAAGTCCATCACCATCAAACTCAAGCATAGAAATCCCAAACACATCAAAAGCGGATCGAGGCCTAGGTGGGGAAGCATCCAGAATGCAGCCAGTATAGCATAGTGGCTCTAGGATCATTCACTAGGAAGGGTTTTCAACTTACAATTGATATCAATTCAAGGTTAAATTGGTGCTTTTTCATTTCAAGGTTAGCTTAAGAAGAAAACATAAACTTTGGTTGAAAATGGTTTTGTTTTAAGCTAACTGAAAAGAAAGTAATGGAAATTACTTATGAAGAAAAACATTCCTTAGAGTTTTAGGTTCACAGGGGAGGCTCCTCATGCAAAAACAGAGCTCCGGTCACTTGGTTCTTGTCCTCGCATTAGAGAATTAACATATATTTAATTCTCTAACCGGTGTTGTACAGATGCTTCCCTTTAATGGATTTCAGCACTAATTCCCTCTCACTGATGCAACTTGCAATGGCTCGTGCCTCTCACCTAGCATTTTCCATTCAAGTTGATCATTAACCTTTGACTTCCCTTCTCAAGCTCGCAAGAGATAACTAATGGATGTCTCCTTAGAGTCCAAAAGCTTACCAAGTGTTGGCAATTCTAGAAAATCCTACCTTCAAGTCACCTCCCAAAAGCTTGCAAGAGGTAAACTAGTGCATCTCCATGGACGGAGATCACTTGCCTTACCAAGTGTTGGCTTAGGTGAATTGAATGTGTTTTAAGTTAACTAAAAACATAAAAATCATTAATGGGTCACAATTTCTCTTCATTAATGGCTGAAACAACAAAACTACCAATTCTTGCATTTAGGGCCTTACCTGGCAACCTTAGCTCCAAGGAACTAAAAACCTACCCACTCATTCTCTAAGGAAACATCCTTAGAGCTTGTTTGGCTAGTAAGAAAAATTAAATAAATATATACAATCAAATCGAGAAGGTAAGGCAGAGTAAAGACTCTACATTTTACTTCCTTGCAAAACTATACAAAGTTTTCTGAGAACAAGCTTCCCGTCCTCTTCTTAATGGAAATTTACAAACAATATATAAGGGGTTATTTACCCTTTGTTCTTGCTTAAAGACTAAGGAATCCTATGATAGGTGGATTACAAGGAGAGTTTGGGGATTTAGACATCAAATATCTAAAGCAAAAGATCTCAAAAATGTCGGTTGCAAATATCGGGAAGCTTCAGGAGAATTTTGCAGCCATGCAAGAGGGCTGCGAAATTTCGCAGCATGAAGGACACCATTTCGTAGCCAAAGGTTGATTTCGTAGCCCTACGAAATTGGCCTTTAGCTTTGAGTGATCAGCTTCCAATGGTTGTAACTCCTTCATTTCAACTTCGAATCGTGCACCATTTGAAGCATTGGATTGCTAACTTCCTGAGCTTCGAAACAAAATATAGTATGCATGAATTGAGCTCTAGGAAGTGCTCCAAAAGTGGGTGATAGTGACTGTCCTCTAGAATGCTTCATGTCAGGTTTCTCTTTGCTTTCCCTCCTTGCATTTCGGATTTGCTTATGGCAAAGGACTTTAAAGCTTCAAAGCTTTGGTTCTTCATATTTCTGAGTTTTCCATTGCTTTGCCATGGATTCCAAATAACTCTCCTCAATCGCGGATTGATTCATGCCCGATTGGTGTGCCAATTGATTCAACTCAATTGAGGTGCTTTGATTTCAATCCTCAGATGGGAGTAATCAACAAAATTTATAAACCTATTTCACCATATACCGGGGTAGCATTTAGCTAGCATAGTGTAGTGGCTCTAGGATCGTCCACAGAGATGGGTTTCACTTCACAATTGATATTAGTTCAAAAACTAAATTGGTGCCTTTTCATTTCAAGGTTAGCACTAAAAGAAAACATAAAGATGTTTGAAAAGGTTGGTTTTTAAGTGAAACCAAAAATAAAGTAATGGAAATTACTTACTAAGAAAAGTGTTTCTTGGATTTTCAGATCACTAGGCTCAGATTCCTCATACAAAAAGAGAGTTCCAGTCACTTGTTTCTTTTCCTTGCATTAGAGAATTAACATATAGTTAATTCTCTAACCGATGTGGTATAGATGCTTCCCTTTAATGGGTTCAAACACTAAATCCCTCTCACTAATGCAACTTGCAATGGCTCGTGCCTCTCACCTAGCATTTTCCATTCAAGGTGATCTTTAACCTTGGATTTCCCTTCACAAGCTCGCAAGAGATACTAATGGATGTCTCATTGGAGTCTAAAAGCTTACCAAGTGTTGGCAATTCTAGAAAATCCTACCTTCAAACCACCTCCCAAAAGCTCGCAAGAGGTAAATCAGTGCATCTCCATGGACGGAGATCACTTGCCTGATTCTTGCCCAGTCGGGTATTTTAATAAAAAACAGTTATAAATCCTATGACCTCATACTGGCGTAGCAAAACTACTATAGAATAGCAGCTCTAGGGTCGAACTCTGGGATGGGTTTTCACTCTACCAGTGATATACTCAAGATTTGAGATTGAGTCTGATGATTTCCTTTGACATAAACTTAAAGTTTTAAAAGAAAATAAAATTTGTTTTGAAAGTGATGTTTGAAACTACACTAATATAGAACTAAGTAAAAATGGAAGAAAGAAAGTCTCCCGGAGCTAAGGGTTGCTAGGATCAAGCTCAGAATGCAAAGTGGGAAACTCCGGATTTTTCTCCTCGCATTGGGGATTTAACCTATAGTTATTTCCTGAACCGGTATAGGTTTAACAATGAAGATTTAATCCAAAAAAAAGTAAATAGAAGTGGTAGTCAAGTTCCATTTATGGCTTTAGACACTATGGGTCTTCACCTTGAACCACTTTCCAATGGCTCGTACATGATAACTAATTGACTGATATGGATCTAGCAATAAGCATCCACAGAGACCTGAAACTTACCATGTGTTGGCCATTCAAAGTGATTCTAAGGGATTTAAAGCAAAACTTTAGATTTAAAAGCCATTTATGAACTCGAACTACCTGTATTTAATGCACGAGGAGTTTTCCACTTTAGCATCTGGACTTTTCACCTAGCTTCCTTCACTCCAAGAAACCAAAAGTTTAGCCTCTCATTCTCTGGGAAAACATCCTCAGAGAGGCTGTTTGGCTTCCAAGAAAAAGAAAATAGTAGAAGGAAAAAGCAAACAAAAGAGATCTCTGTATTTCACTATATGTAGAAAATACATAAGTTGGTCTCCTGGAGAAAGCTCCCCGAGAGTCCCCTTTTCAATGTTTACAAGAGAGTTTATATAGGAAGGTAATTTACCCTTCCTTGGATACTTCCTAGCTAAGGAATTACATGAGTGGCTGAATACAAGGAGAAAATGGAAATTTAGACACAAAAATATCAGAAGAAAAAGAGTCGGCATAAATATCCCAGTTTCGCACGTTGCATGGTGACTTGCGAAAATTTCGCAAGTTGATTTCGCAACTTAGAAACCACTTTCGCACGTTGAGATCCAAGTTCACAAGTTGCAAAATCAACTTCGCATTCTGGGCTTCACCGTGACTACACAACTGCCATCCACTTTAAATTTCGCACGTTGGAGTTCCAATTTCGCAAGGTGCGAAATTGTCCCTCAACTTGATGCAGTTGTCTTCCGAAGGCTATATCTTCCTTATTTCAGCTCCAAATCACACACGGTTTGAAGCGTTGGATTCTTGACTTCCGGAGCTTTAAAATGGTATATAGTATGTAGAAAATGTAAGTCAGAAAGTTCTCCAAAAGTGCGAAGGAAGACCGAAGCTGCCGTCCCCTATTTTCCTTACTCTGTTTGTTCTTTCCTTGCATACTTTGAACGACTTTGGCATAGGGCTATGGAGCTCCAAAGCTTGGTTTCTTCATGAATTTGAGCTTCCAAAAGATTTTCCATGAACTATATATAGCTCTCCCTCATTCTTGAATTGCTTTGGTGAGCATAAAGCTATCAAAAAGCACCAAAACTTAACACAATTTGATTAGAAACGAATGCAAGGGTCCCTAACATGCCAATTGAGTTAAAAGGTAGTAATTACTACTCAAGGGTGTTAAAAAGAGCTAATTAAAAGCTACAAAATAGCATGTTTTGAGTAGTAATCATTGCCTTACCAAGTGTTGTCTCAAGTGATTTAAAGGCGTTTTAAGTTAACTAAAAAGATAAAAACTATTAACGGGTCACACTTTCTCTTCATTAAAACTAAAACAACAAAACTTCCAATTTATGCATGTGGAAACTTACCCAACTTTCTTCACTCCAAGAGACAAAGAGCCTAGCCTCTCATCCTCTGAGGAAAAATCCTCAGAGTTTGATTGACTAGAAAGAAAACTAACGAGAAAACAAAAATATGAAGAAGAAACAGAGCAAGTGCTCTGTTTGTCGATTTCACATATATTATATATCTATATCTTTTACAATGGATGCAAGGGGATATATATAGAGAAGTTTTTCCAACCTTCCTAGCTAAGAAATCTTATGGTTGGTGGATTACAAGGAGAAGAATGGAAATTTATACAAAAATATATGAAGAAAAGATCTAAAAGAGTCAGTACACAAATATCCCAGTTCGCATGTAGATTTCGCACGTTGCATGGTGACTTGCGAAAATCTTGCAAGTTGATTTCGCAACTTGGAATCCATTTTCGCACGTTGAAGTTCCAAATTCGCAAGATGCGAATTTGTCCTTCAGCTGGATGCAGTTGTCTTGCAAAGGCCATATCTTCCTCATTTCAACTCCAATTCGTACACTGTTTGAAGCGTTGGATTCTTGACTTCTGGAGATTTGAAATGGTATATAGCATGTAGAAAATGGACTTCGGGAAGTGCTCCAAAAGTGCAAAAGAAGACTGTAGATGTTGTCCTCTATTTTCTTCACTCTGTTTTTCCTCTCTCCGTTGTTCTTTCCTTGCATACTTTAAACGACTTTGGCAAAGGGCTATAGAGCTCCAAAGCTTGGTTCTTCATGAATTTGAGCTTCCAAAATCTTTGCCATGAACTATATACAGCTCTCCCTCATTCTTGGATTGCTTTGGTGTAGCTAAAAGCTATCAAAAACACCAAAACTTAACACAATTTGATTAGAAACGATTGCAAGGGTCCTTAACATGTCAATTGAGTTAAAAGGTAATAATTACTACTCAAGAGTGTTTAAAAGAGTTAATTACAAGCTACAAAATAGCACTTTCTGAGTAGTAATCACGGATTGCTTTGGTGATCAAATTACTAACAAAAACACCAAAACTTACACAAAGTGATTAGAAATGATTGCAAAGGTCCTTAATATGTTAATTGGGTTAAAAGGTGATAACTACTACTCAAAAGTGTTTAAAAGGGTTAATTACAAGCTATCAAATAACACTTTTTGAGTAGTAATCACCGATCATGTCCATCGCGTCAGTGCAAGAATCATAAAGTGTCATATCATCAGAATCAATCATAGAAACTCCAAACATGTCAAAAGCAGAATGGGGCCCATGTGGGGCCATGTCAAGGATACGGTCAGTGCTGATCACGTCCATCTCGTCCATATAAGTATCAGGCAGAATCACACCATCGGAACCATATCCCAAATCCATAGGCAAGTCATAGTCAGGGATCTCCTTAGGAAAACACATGGAAAACACCCTGGCTCGATCTGGTGATGGGGATGCAACTATCATGGCCTCGGGTGGCTCAGTGGTCTCAGAACTCAAACACATCTGTCCTAGGGCTTGCTGAATACCCTGAATCTCAACTGCCTCAGGAACACGGTCAACTCCCTTTGTGTGGGGTGCATGCTCTGATCCTCTAGTAAAATAGTCAGCCAACAGAAAAGTGTATGGGCGAAGGGGGTAATCGAATGGAACCTCGAACAAGTGAGCTCTCACCCTATCTCGACGCAATCTCGCCATGTGTTGTGCATCATCCTCAGAAGAAGTGTAACCCAATCCATATGGTATGTCATGATCAACTATGAAAGCAAACTCGCACAGCCCTTGTTGGCGGCGACCGAATCCCAAGCTAGGCATATAAGACATGCCTCTCATCACATTGAGTACCAGAGTGCTGCTGTACTGATCAAAAGGCATAGGTACCATGTCTCTATTGTCATCCTCTAAACTGACAACCTGAACCTTATCAATAGTAAATCCGGTCAAGTGCAAGTCATCCTCACTGTGATTGATCTGTAACACTGGCTTGGAAGAGGTAACAACGTCTCTGTTAGACTGTATCATGATAATGCGCCACTCATGTATAAGCTTCACCTTTTGATGAAGGGAAGGTGGTATAACACCCGTCTCATGAATCCAGGGGTGGCCGAGAAGCAGGTTAAAAGATGTCTGGATCCTCAAAACCTGAAAGAGTATATAATATCTGATCGACCCTATCATGACATGTGTAGTGAGAGTACCCATAACTGTCCTCTGAGTCCCGTCATAAGCTCTGATGGTCTGTGTGGATGGCCCAAAATCAGATGGAGAAAAGCCAAGAGCAATGGTTGTAGCCAAAGGATAAACATTCAAGGCAGAGCCGTTGTCCAGCAAGATTGTTGGCACTCGATGGCCTAAACATGCAACACTGATATACAAAGGGCAAATGTGACATGATCCCTCTAATGGCAAGTCATCATCGAAAAACACAATGCACATAGCCCTATCAGTTGTCAAAAAGTGAATTAGCCCCTTCGGGGTGGTAGCAGTATCAACTCTAATTTGGCCAAGGGCTTTGACCAATGCATCTCTATGTGTGCTAGATGAGGCCAATAAGCTCCAAATGGATATGCAAGCCTGCGTAGTGCGCAACTGGCATAATATCTCATCGTCCTCTCTCTGAACCTCTTCCCTAGAAGTTGTACCAGCAAATGGCCTATCGATAGGTGGAGGATGTGCTTCTCTCCCGTTCCGTGTGACTATATGAACATCTCTATGAGCAGGTCCATACCCCTTTGGGAACAGAATGAAATGAGTCAAAGGTGGTGCGTGCTGCAAATATCCTAGTGGTATTGATAGTCGTCTAGGAGTCCTATCTGGGGCCAACATGAATGGCCTAGGGACTTGCTGGTTTGAAGTATCCGAAACGGAAATGGAGGGCACATCGGTGAATCCACCAAGTGTGGCGCGGGATAAAGCATCCAATGAAATCTGAGTCCTTGTACAAACTGATCTACCGAGGAGTCTCTCCATCCCGACCCATCATAAATACATCACCCTCTGTGTGCTCAATCAAATGGATTCCCTTTGGGAGTGGAGGTACAACTCTAGTGTCATGAGTAGGTAACGGGTCTGTGGTCATTGCGGGTCATCCCAAATTAACCAGACCTTGATCAATCAAGTCCTGTATAGCATGTCTCAGTGCTGAGCAACTGTTTGTATCATGACCCGCTCTCTGGTGGTAAGCATAGTGAAGGTTTGTCCTGAATCCTGGTGGGGTAGGCTGTAATGATGGTCTGAGTGGTAACAGGGCAATCAATCCTTCCTCAACTAATCTCTAAAATGCTCTGCTCAATGGCATCCCAAGCTGTGTGAACGGTCTAGTTGGCCTTGGCAGACACGGTGCTCTATACTAATGAAACTGCATGGGTGGCCTCTAGAATGCTTATGTAGCATATACTGGTTGTGGCAACGAATGTAGATAAGCAGGCCTTGCTAGCCTAATGGGAATAGCTAGCCTGCACTGATCATGCTGCATCATCTAATAAGAGGTATCTAAAAACTACCTCTGAGTTTAAGGCCGACATGGGGACCTATACCCCATCATACTAATGGTGCTAACATCTGATGGCCTGGGTCCTAACCCCGGCTTCTTCCCTTTTGAGTTTGAGGGGGAAGAATCTACCCATAATCCTCTAGATATACCCTCCTCGATGCCATAGAGGGCTTGCACTAAGGAGCCAAAGTCTATCTATGGAAAACCCATGAGATGTCTAGCGTAGCAGGGCTAAAGACTGCGCATAATCATACTGATCTGATCACGCTCTGAGGATCTGACAATAATCTGTGCTATCTTCTTCCTTCAGCGGGAGATGAAGAAGGTAACTGTCTTATCCAGCTTCTGTCTGAGGGCCTCTAACTCTCTCCAGGATACATCAACTACAGTATTCAAGGAATACTGTTTGAGAAACTCTTATGCCAGATCAGTCCATGTCCGGCGTCGTGATGGGTCCAATGAAGCAAACCACCGCTGGGCGGCACCACTCAGGGACAAAGGGAACAACATGATCATTTGTGTCTCGTCTAACCTATGCCCACGCATAATAGCTCTATACGACTGTAAATGAATACGGGGGCACCCTATCCCTGTGTATCTCTCAATGTCCGACATGCGGAACTCAACTGACAAAGCTGCCACTAGAAAGTCATCATATCCGTCCCAACCCATGACTCCATCAGAAACATGTAGAGACCTTATCCTCTGCTCAATCCTATCGATACGGGCCTGAGTGTCATCAACAATCTATGTAGGTGTGTAGGTGCCACAACAGAATGTGGTGTAGTCTCAGCCTGACCATGTAAGACAAAGGCCCCTGCCTGTGGGGCTGATTGAACTGGGGGTGGTGGTGGAGGGGGGACTGTAAAGTCCGATTGTATGGTAGGTCCAGATGGTGGTAGTGGTGGGGGTGTGGAAGAATCATGTGGGGTGGTCCCCTGAATCGGTATTGGTGGAGCCTGGTGCCCGTTAATCCTCTGACCCAATCCTAAAATAACATCTTTGAGTGACGCCATGGTATCTGTAATCTTTGCCAACTGGTCAACAGTAGCATACTACGAGTCCATATCTCTCTGAACTGATGTCTGTCTTGACTGGCTATACTGGTCTGATCCTCTAACAAGTTTGCCTCTGACCTTGATCCAAGCTCGAGAACCTAGGTCGATCTCAATCAACAATCTACAAAAGAAAAGGGGTATGTCAATCCTCGTGACTACCAGCCCTGAAATCAATTCTATAATCTAATCCCATGACTAAATCCTCCAAGGGAATGAACTATCATGTGATGTTAACAGCTAATCTAATACATGGTTCCATGGGCAGGAGCGGGATTCTGACATGGTGATACCTCAAGGGTGAGGTGGTTCAAAAGCTAATAAAGGGAAAATTCAAGTCCTACAAGCTAGATGACTGTACTCACAGGGATACACAATTTATGATCTTAACCAATAATCATTCAACAATCAAAGTGACACACTGGCTATGCATGTATCCATGAAATCCAGCTCAGGGCTATACAGGTCTTCATTGCTTAAATATCCATCATCTCCATAGTGCTCCTAAACATCGATATAACCCCTATGCTAGACCTTACTCCCAAACCCCTAGCTTGTCGAAGGCAAACAGTTGGGACTGAATCCCAAACAACTCAAGCAATCAATGAGAAATAGTCGACCAAGACTAGTAATTCAGAAATAAGGGGATACAAGCATGCCCCACAAACACAAGCAGCAAATAGTCATGCAAGAGAAAAAGTAGCCATGCAGCAAATAGTCATGCACAAAGGGCAAGGCCTACCACAAAATCTACACACACAATCTGACCATCTATGCCAATCCCAAATCTCATAACTAAGTACCAATCAGCAATGAGCAAGCATGCTAAAACCAATCAAGTGGACACACAAGCATCAACACATCACAGGTGTAAGCCAGATACCAATCAAGTACATGATCATCAGTCATCTATATAGCTTAAGAGTCTACTGATCAGAGAACCATGTGCTACAATATACCCAATTTAAGTTCAAGTTTGATCCTCTTATGAAACCAGAGATTCTAGGTTCGATCCCCAGCGGAGTTGCCAATTTGTGGACCCTCACCAGATCCACCGATCTGTGCAACTCGCGTTTTAAAAGAATAAGAAAGTAAGTGCATTCTGGGGTTTTGGAAAATCCATCCCCAATGAGGAATAGTTTTGTTTGGAGTCGCCACTTACTTTTTATTTTTATTTTTAAATGGGAAAAATTTAAGTAAGAAAAAAAACCCCAGCATGACTCTAATCAAGAAAAAAAATGGTCTGCAAAAACTAGATTCTGCATCCGGGGATCAGGTTACCTATTTGGAAGGTACCTCACGAGAGGTAGCACCCTTCTAGGCCCAGAACTCGGTCTCTACTGATGAAATGGGTATATGGGAGCATATGGGTCAAAGACCAAACAAACCTTAGGCTAAACAAATGGCATGAATCACATAGACCCACCTAGTATTAAGCGTGCACATACACTTAACAAGTAAAAATCAGAGTGAATACCTGAGGTCCCCAGCCATGCGCTGCAAGGAGAAGATGAGGCAACAAACACAAGCATGTAGTAGACATTCATGATCAAGCATCAAAGTTCACGCTTAAAGAGGAAGTGAATGGAAATGACGACACCCAATTATTTTATTCCTTACACATTCCCTTAAACAACAATTCACCAATCTCCAACATCAAATCAAACTAAACTTACCTGACCCCTAATGCCTCTAGCTCTGAAGTGGGTCTATTATGATTCAGTTTAGAGCCCATTTAAAACTCTAAATGAGGCCCACAAGTGCCTCGGAGACTAAGGGCTCATGCCATAACAAAAATAAGGGTCAAAACATACTAAAACAAGACTGATCATGTAGGGATTGTTGGACCGATTCCCGACCGGTTTAACCGATGGAGAAAAAAAATTCTAAAATTTTAACAGTAGATTCCCCAAAGAATAAAAAATCCAACAAAAGCAACGACGCTCAATTCCGAGCCCTAATGAGGGAGAACCGGCCAAAACAAGGCAAGACATTTATAAAACAAGGCTGGACATGAAGGACCTGTTGAACCGGTTCCTAACTAGTCCAACCGATTTATAAAAATTCTGAAATTTTAACAGTAGATTTCCCAAAGAATAAAGAATCCAAAAAAAAAAAGCAACGACCCTCAATTCCGACCCCAGATAAGGGAGAACCGATCAAAACAAGGCAACACATTTATAAAATAGGGCTGGACATGCAGGACCTGTTGAACCGGTTCCCAACCAGTTCAACTGGTTTATAAAAATTCTGAAATTTTAACATTAGATTCCCCAAAGAATAAAGAATCCAACAAAATCAACGACGCTCAATTCCGAGCTCGGATGAGGGAGAATCGGTCAAAACAAGGCAACACGTTTATAAAACAGGGTTGGACATGCAGGACCTGTTGAACCGGTTCCCAACCAGTTCAACCGATTGAGAAAAATTCTGAAATTTTAACAGTAGATTCCCCAAAGAATAAAGAATAATAAAAAAAAAGTAACGGCGCTCAAACCAGTCCAAACAAGGCAATCCGTTTATAAAATAGGGCTAAACATGCAGGACATATTGAACTAGTTCCCAACTAGTTCAACCGGCTTATAAAAATTCTGAAATTTTAACAGTAGATTCTCCAAAGAATAAAGAATCCAAAAAAAGCAACGACGCTCAATTCCAAGCCCGGATGAGGGAGAACCAGTCAAAATAAGGCAAAGCATTTATAAAATAGGGCATTTATAAAATAGGACTGGACATGCGAGACCTATTGAATCAGTTCCCAACTAGTTCAACCAGTTGAGAAAAATTCTAAAATTTTAACAGTAGATTCCCTAAAGAATAAAGAATCCAAAAAAAGTAACGACGCTCAATTACAATCCTGGATGAGAGAGAACCTGTCAAAACAATGTAACACATTTATAAAACAGGGCTAGACATGCAGGACCTGTTGAACCGGTTCCCAACTAGTTCAACTGGTTGGGAAAAATTATGAAATTTTAACAGTCGATTCCCCAAAAAATAAAGAATCCAACAGAAGTAGCGGCACTCAATTCTAAGTCTAGATGAGGGAGAACCAATCAAAACAAGGCAATGTGTTTATAAAATGGGAGAATGATTCAAAATAGATTTTTAACATGAACAAAATCAAAAGGGATCAATGGCATCAACTGAATGAAGATCATGGCAAACACACAAAGAACCAATTTCAACATAACAATTTCTGGCCCTTTTCATCCACACCAATTAATAAAGCATTAAGCATTTTGGAATGATCAGAAAGAGGAACCGAATGCAAGTAAGAGTTCTGTGAGGAACCAGAAACGTACCTGAAGAACCAGCCTTTGAGAGGTGCTCCTTTAGCTTGCAAAGCTTCTCCAAATGTATCTGAGACCCCCAAAAGTCGGAGGACCTCTTCACTCCACTCTCTCAAACCACTCATGAAAAGAAACCCTCCATAAACCTCTTATAAAATTCCTTCCCCACGATTCCACAGAGTCCCCCCTTTCAGAAAAAGAAGAAGTCCCTTCAAATCTGATTTTTTTTCCTCTTTTATAGTCCCAGACCTCCAACCATCAAAGCCTCTTCGTTTTTCTCTCCTTCAAGCCCTGGAAAAAGCTCTTGTCATTCTCGAAATCAGCTTCCCCATTAACTCCCCTCCTCATTTTCCATGCAAGCTGACCACTTAAGCTTTCAACTTGCTTCCCCACCAAGAATCCATATGGATTTATGGTGGGCTGCAAAGAATCCAAAATAAGGCCCAAAATGGATCCAAAATACAACCCAAAACTGATCTGGAGCCCATGGGCCCAAGCCATGTAGTAATTGGGCTCCAAAATCACCAAAATTAGTGCTCCATATAAGTTGACTCGATGAACTGGTTGAACCAGATGCCAATCGATCGAGCCGGTTGAGAAAAAAATTGAAATTTTGACAGAATGTTCCTTGAAGAATAAGGAGTCCATAAAAAAATGGTGTGCAATTTCGAGGTGAGATGAGGGAGATATGATCAAAACAAGACCAAGTGCTCCTAATTCGGACCTGCTTTAATGAATTCTGCCTAAACTAAAACTTTGGGAACTGGTCGAGCCGATTGAGAAAAAAATTGAAATTTTTACAGAATGTTCCTTGAAGAATAAGGAGTCCATAAAAAAAAATGGTGCACAATTCCGAGTTCTGGTGAGGGAGATATGATCAAAACAAGCCCAAGTGCTCCAAATTCGGACCTGCTTCAATGAATTCCAACTGAACTGAAATTTTGGGAACTAGTTGAGCCAGTTGAGAAAAAATTTGAAATTTTGATAGAATGTTCCTTGAAGAATAAGGAGTCCATAAAAAAAAAAAAAAACTGTGTGTGATTACAAGTTTGGATGAGGGAGATATGATCAAAAGAAGCCTAAGTGCTCTGAATTCGAACCCGCTCCTATGAATTCCAATTGAACTGGAATTTTTGGGGGGCCTCACTTCCTTCCCTATAGCATGATGTGAACAACTAGGGAAATTGGCCATGATAGAACTCCAAAATGAACTACACACCCGCATTACATTGGACCACAAATAAACCTACACACGGCTCAGAAACCGATCAAGGCTAAAAGGGGGCCATGGCGGGGTCATATGAAAACATGGGTGCATGTGACACCCATAGGATAAAATGCAAGTGTCAAGGGACAAAATTAAGGGTCTACAGTTGTCCAAACCAATTAGACTAGGTGCCATTTGTGATGAAAACAAGACAAAACATGACGTGATTAATCATATAAGTGCAGTCTACATTGAATACGATACTAAACTATTGTGATCAATTCAATGGAGTGTCAATATGATGAAAACCAAATAGGAAAACAACATGACTGATCATATAGATGTAGTCTATGTCAAAAATGAAACTGATCTATCATGATCGATCGGATCGGATATGGTCTTTGACGAAAACTAGATAGGATAACGATGTGACTGATTGTAAAGGTTTGGTCTATGTTGAAACCGAAATTGAATTGTTAGGACCTATTTGACTAGGTGCGGTGTTTGAGGAAAACCAGACAATGCAATGACGTGACTAATTGTACAGGTGTGGTCTACGCCGAAAATGAAATTGAGATATCATGATCTATTGATCGGGTGTAGTATGTGACAAAACCAGACAAAACAATGATGTGAATGAAGGGATCGGTGTTGTCTACGCCAAAAACGATATTAAACTATCATGACCGATCAGATCGAGTGTTGTCTATGATGAAAATCAGATAGAACAATGATGTGATTGATCATACAGGTGCAGTCTACACCGAAAATGATATTGAACTTTCATAACCAATTGGATCGGGTGCCGATTGTGATGAAAATAAGATAAGACAACTATGTGACTGATCGTATAGAAACGGTCTATACCTAAAACAAAATTAAGCTATCATGACTATTTAGATCGAGAGTTATCTATCATCAAAACCCGATAGGACAACAACATGACCGATCATATAGGTGTAATATATGCTAAAAATGATACTGAACTATCTTGACTGATTGGATTGAGTGTCGACTATGACAAAAACTAGATAGGAAAACTTTGTGACTTATTCTACAGATGTGGTCTACGTTGAAAATGAAACTGAGCTAGTGTAACCGATCATACCAAGTCCAATTTGTGATGAAAACTAGACAGCACAGTGATGTGACCGACAGTATAGATCTAGTCTACGTCGAAACCAAAACTAAATTGTCAGGACCTGTATGACCAGGTGCAATCTGTGATGAAAACCAAATAGGACAATAATGTGACCCATCATACAGGTGCAATCTATGTCGAAAACGATACTGAATTGTTATGATCGATTGGACTGGGTGCCGACTATGATGGAAACCAAATATGACAACAACCTAACTGATTGTACAAAATCGATCTATGTTGAAAATGAAACCAAGTTTTCGTGATCGATTAGACTGAATCTGGTTTGTGATAACCAGACAAGACAACGATGTGACCGATCTTATATATCTGGTCTTTGTTGAAACCAAAACTGAACTATGAGGACTTATCTAACTTAGTGCGGTCTATGATTAAAACTAGATAGGACTACAAATTGACCAATCATACAGGTGCATTCTATGGTGAAAATAATACTGAACTATCATGACCAAACGGATCGAGTGCCAATAGTGATAGAAATTGTACAAATGCGATCTTTGCCGAAAACAAAACTAAGTTGTCATGACCAATCAAACCTACTGTAGTCTATGATGAAAACTAGATAGGACAATGAAGTGACCAATTGATTTACATCAATGACAAAACTAAGCTACCATGTCTGATCGAACTAGGTATGGTCTATCATAAAAACCAGACAGGACAGCTACATTATCAGTTTATAGGTTTGGTATATGAAATAGAAACTGAATTGTCGGGACCTATCTGATCGAGTGTGGTTTGTGATGAAAACCAGACAGGACAACGATGTGACTGATCATACATGTGCGGTCTACGTCGAAAACAAAATTGAGTTGTCATGACCGATCGAACTGGATGCCATTTGTGACAAAAACTAGACAGGACAATGTGACTAATCATACATGTGCGGTCTATGATGAAAACAATACTAAACTGTCTTGACTGATCAAATTAGGTGCCGACAGTGATGGAAACCAGATAGGACAATTATGTGACTAATCGTATAACATGTCTTCGTTGAAAATGAAATTGAGTTGTTATGATTGATCAGACCGGGTGCGGTATGTAACAAAAATCAAACAAGACAATGATATGATTGATTGTAATGGTGTGGTCTACACTGAAAAAATGAAATTAGTCATCATCATCGATCAGACCTGTTGTAGTTTGTGACAAAAACCAAACAGGACAACAACATGATCAATCGTACAAATACGGTCTACAACAAAAAACGAAACTGAGTTGCCCTTTTTTATCGGATTGGGTGCGATATGTGATGAAAACCAAATAGGACAATGACATGATCGATCATAATGTGGGGTTTACACCAAAAACGAAATTGAGTTATCCTCACTGATCAAATCAATTGCAATCTATGATGAAAACCAAACAAGACAATGATGTGACTAATTGTATAGATGCAGTCTATGCCCAAAATGAAACTCAACTACTGTCTTTGATTATACTAGGTGCGGTCTATGATGAAAACTAAATAGGACAAAGACGTGACCAATCTACAGGTCTGGTCCATGTCGAAACCGAAACTGAACTATTGGGAGTTATCAGACTGACTATGGTTTGTGATGAAAACCAGATAGGAGAACGATGTGACTGATCGTACAAGTGTGGTCTACATCACAAACGAAATTAAGTTGTCATGACCGATCAAATTAAGTGTCATTTATGATGAAAACCAAATAGGACAATGACGTGACTGATCATAGTTGTGTGGTCTACGATGAAAATGATATCAAACTATCTTGACTGAATGGATTGGGTGCCGATAGTGATAGAAAACAAATAGGACAACTATGTGACTGATCGTACAGATGTGGTTTTCATCGAAAGTGAAACTATGATGTCATGATTGATCAGACCAGGTGCGGTATGTGAAGAAAACCATATAGAACAACGACATGACCAATCATAATGGTGCGTGTTAGGATAGAGCCTTTAAAAGCATGACATGATGTAATAAATTTGGAATTCATTATTTATTTAATGATGTTCCAGTTTCCCTTTTATCTATCTTTATTCCTTGTATTATACTTTATGAGCATTCTTATTTGCATCTATAGCATTGTATGTGACTTAGGTGCATTAAGAGTTGCATAGAAGATCCAAGTCATAGGTTCCTTGTAAATAGATGACTTGTTCACAGTTGGTTCATGGATATAGGCAACCCATTAGAGGTTATAGTGCACCACCTCCTAATTGGAGGGATGGCTGGTCTTGGAAATCAATGATGAGGGCACGACTAACAAATGGAATGCAAATCCTATTCAAGTTCTAGTTGGTCTAGTTACAAGGGCTCAAGCTAAAAAGTTCGAGGAAACTCTCAATGGATTGATTCAAAACATTTGGGTTGAGGTTAATTCGTGGAAGCCCAAGGAAGATCCAATGATTTTGGTTCCTAAAAAGGATGGGATGTGGAGAATGTGCGTTGATTTCCAAGCAATCAATAAAACATAATGATAAAGTATCGTCATCTTATTCCTCACTCAGATGATATGTTAGATGAATTACATGGTGCTTATGTATTTTCTTTCTAAGATTGATCTATAGAGTGGGTATCATCATATAAGAATGAACGAGGGCGATGAATGGAAAATTGCTTTTAAAACAAAATATGGTTTATATGAGTGATTAGTTATGCCCTTTGGTTTAACTAATGCACCGAGTACTTTCATTCGATTAATGAACCATGTCTTGTATGCTTTCATAGGTAGATTTGTTGTTGTTTATTTTGATGATCTTCTCAATTATAGTAAAAAACTTTGAATGAACTGATTCAAAACATTTGGGTTGAGGTGAATTCATGGAGGCCTAAGGAAGATGCTCTACATGTTCCACAAGGTTGGATTTCCATGATTCAAGCTTTGGAATAATCTAGTAGAATCCTTCAAATAGAACAACTCGCAAATTGCGTGGATTGAATGGAGTTTCCTAAATTGGTGATTACCCAATTATTTTTACTCATCAAGGAGATTGGTTGGCACAATCTAAAGCAATATTTTAAGAATGCTAAATTACCTTTCTTATTTATTTTTATATTTTAATTTTTGAATTTTATGGGGAAGTAGTAAATTAGAAATTCCCTTGTTTCTTTTTTACTTTGGGGTAGGCATGATTTTAGGAAATAATGGATTCAATTTTCAAAATCCAACTCAGGATATTTTAGTTTCCTTTTTCTAGTTATCTGCAAATCCTAGTGATACGACTCATGGTAGCTTAGCTTTAAAGGCGTATCAACAAAATTTATACCTTATATAGTATTACTAAAGTAGCCAAGCTACTATAGCATAGTGGTTCTAGGATCGTTCACTGGGAAGGGTTTTCGCAAACACTAGTGATATTCAAATTAGGAAAATAGGTGATTTTCTTATGGATGTTAGCTTTAAAAGAAGATGAAAATGTTTTAGAGAGATTTAAACTAATTTAAGCTAACATTAAAGACTAAAATGAAAGGGTGTAAAAACAAGTTTCTCAAAGATAGGATAGCTATGCTCTGGCTCTTATGCAAATTGGAAATCTCAGGATAGGCTCCTTGCGTTGGGGTTGCAACTATGGTGATGCTTGCTTCCCGAACCGGTATGGATTTAGCAAATCAAGTTTTAATCCTTTAAAATGGCAAAACAGATGGTAGTGAATTTCATCAATGGTTATTCACCTTAGACTTCCTTTGAATGGCTCGTAAGAGATAACTAATGGTTTAAAGCCAAAAACTTACCAAATATTGGCAACTCAAAGTCATTCCAGGTGATAAACTCACCTTTCAATGGCCATTGAAATTGGTTCTAACGGATTAATGCAAAACTTGAAATTGAAAACCTCACCTTCCAATAGCTCATAGGAGATAACTAATGGATAGAAATCCAAAAGCTTATCAAGTATTGGCCGTTGGAAGTTGTCCAAAGGAAATAAAAACCAAACTTTGCATTTATGAACCATTAATGAAAAACGACTACCTTACCTTCCAGGTGTGAGAAATTTCCATGGGATTGCATCCAAGCCATCACATAACATCCATACTTTGAGAAAATTAAAGGTTTTAGCCTCTCATCCTTGGGGATTTCATCCTCCAAGGATGTTTGGCTACTAAGAAAATGAGAAAGAAAAGAGAAAAGAAGAAAAACAGAGCTTTATATATTTCTAAGTTAATGTACAGAGGATCGATCCCCCAATAATTCTCTCCTCATTTTGGAGGCGTTGTGCACCTCTATATATAGCAAAATTACAAGATAAAGCCTTATGTCGGCTGAATATAAGGTTATAAAAGGAATTTACACGAGAAAATATCAAGCTAAAAATATCTGGGAAGTCGGTGGTGCGTGCGTGGAGAAACAGAGGATTTCAAAGGCATTTTCGCAAGGTGCCAAAATCCTCCTTATGAAATTTCGCAAGGTGGTTTATTCATGGTGTGAAATGGCAAAATTTCGCACCATGAGGAAAATCCCCTTGCCAAATTTCGCAAGGAGAAATTCACCTTGCGAAATTTTCGCAAGGTTTGATGCAGTTGTCTTCCGAAGGCCATATCTTCCTCATTTCAGCTCCAAATTGTACACAGTTTGAAGCGTTGGATTCTTGACTTCCTGAGCTTTGAAATGGTATATAGTATGTAGAAAATGGACTTCGGACTTCGGGAAGTGCCCCAAAAGTGCGAAAGAAGACTGCATCTGCTGTCCTCTATTCTCCTCTTCGCTTCTCTTTGCTTGTGCTCATGTTTCCACTTGAAATTCAAGCCTGTAAACGTCCAAAATCCTTGCTTTAACTTGTCCAAGTAGCTCCTCCATCATTTGGCATGCTTGAATTGATTCATAAGCTGATAAAAACATGTAAACTTGCCACAAAATGGTTAAAACCAATTACTAAGGACCTTAATGAATTAATTGGGTTAAATGAATATGATTACTACTCAAAGGTGCTTAAAACCATTATAATTAGGTCTAAAAAATAGCACTTTTTGGTAGTAATCACCTAGGTAGAATATTTGGGGATTTTAAATAATGGATTCAATTTTTAGAATCTAACTCAGGATATTTTAGTTTCCCTTTTCTAGCTATCTGTGAATCCTAAGCAGAATATTTTAGGGATTTTCTAATTGCCAAATTCATGGACCTCTTTGTATTTAAATAGTCATCAACTTATTGAAAAATAATATAGATTTCATTCATAACTTTGTGAGAGAAAATTCTCTTTGCTTGTTTTAGAACTCTTTGAACTTATCGGAACGATTTTCGTGGTGTTCTCCTTCGACTTATCAAACAATCCTTCTATAATTGATTATGGCATCTTTGTTATACCAAGGTTCTTGCTGCCATATAAGCAATGGGTCGCAGTTTCATAAAAATCTATTTCTAAAAAATCTTAGAGCCATTCTTGATCCATAAGTTTCTCAATTTCGTGGTATGGATTGTATCAATCAGGATAGGTTTCCCATGGTGAGTGCACTGGTATGTATGGTTACACATTGGATAGATCCTATAGTGAGTCATGACTTAAGGCTATCAAGTTGTCATGACCTCACCAAGCTGCTTCATTATGTTGTCTCTCAACCTTGAGAGAATATTGAGCTTGTGCTAAAGTTAGCAATGACTTTGACCTATGGGTGAGATTGTAAGCTGATCATATATTCCTTATGGATTGGGTCATTATTGATGGAAACCGGTAGCAATAGGTATTCTCAATGATATCTCTTAGGGTTGAGATAGTGTGTCCCCTTGGTTGATCCTAAGGAGATGTGTTCATGGAAACTATGGCCATAGTAGTTCAATAAGTGGAACTTGACATAAGCTCTTTTGAGAGATAAGATATGTCAATTGAACACATAATAGGAGGATTTGTAACTCAAGGATGGTAGAGGTAGTCTTGAAAGGCTGGTATCTTTCACCTTATTAGACTATGGGTGTTCATGGGGAGACTGAACACAATGGATAGCAGGTCACGGATCCGAGCACTTGGTGTCTCGTTGTTATTTACATAGGATACTGGAGTTCAGATGATTCTTTATAGTGGGATGTTGAATCAACTTTAGAATTGGATTCTAAGGGAGCCAGTATTCCTATGGGTCCTTCTTTGGCCCTCATCATCTCATCATGGCCGCTCTTCTTTACTTTGAAGAGAAGGTCTATAGGAAGAAGCTGCTGAGATGGGATTCCATTCCACTTCTATTCTCGAGATTGCTATGTCAAATCTTGGAGCACTTGGATATCCATCTGAGGCACAGCTTGAGCGCAGACGCATTTTCTAAGAGATATTCACTCTCGATAAATGGACGAGTATGACAACTTATGATGCAGAGCTAAGAGCCCCAACTGGACCAGAGCATCCAAAAGAGCTACGGCCGGTTGAGATACCTGCGGACACGAGAGCACTTGCCCCTACAGTGCCCTTTATAGGACCTATGCCTGAGGTTGCACCTTCTGCTCCTCCTGCTACACCAGGGACTCCACCAGTTGTACCAGCTACATCTGAGCCTCCTTCTCCATCTGAGTCTAGGATCGCATTATCCATTTCAGAGTTCAGAGGCCTATGTCACACTTTGCAGACATTGACCGCTACTCAGAGCATCTTGACCCAGTAGATGGAGGCCATACGTGCCCATCAGGATCAGCTTATTGCCACCCAAACCTAGCATACTACCATCCTTAGGCAGATATAGCAGCATTTGGTAATTCTATCGCCTCCTGAGCACACTATTCCTATCCCATCAGAGCCTACAGATCCATCACAGGGCCCTCCTCTAGTAGAGCAGGCTATGCCCCCTGAGGGGACAACTATAGGAGAGATAAAGGCATCCATCCCAAGCATTTCGACCTTTACAGCAGAGCCATCATCTCCACATGATCCTCCCACCACCATCTGATCATTTACCTAGTTTCTTTTCTATATTTCCTTACTGTAGTAGACCTCATAATCCCATATTTTTTTTATGTTTTATATATTTGGGATTGGATGTATTACTTGTTTTGCTCCATAGTGTACTTTCTTAAAGTAATACATATCTATCATTTTTTTTAGTATTCTTGGCATAATTTTATTTTAATTCCTCTAATCATATCTTTTGTTGTTTTTGAAACATGAGGTTTCTCCTATTCTACTCAAACTCCATGTCACTCAGGAGGTACCACTTTCTCCTTGTAATTTCAATCGCTCTTGCCACATTGAGGACAATGTTCAGCTTGGTTAGGGGGAAGAGAGTTGAGGAAGGAAGTTTTAATTATTAATGCTAAGTTATTTTGGTAATTTAGTTGATTTTTGCTTATTTTTTTAAAAAATTTAAGTTTTTATTCTACTTTCCATGGTTATTTAGGAAAATTTTTCAAAATGAAATGGGAGAAATTGAATTTTTGTTTTTCACTTGACTTAGAGTTTGTATTACGCTTACTAAAGTTAATGAATTGTTGAAACTTCTATTGAATTCAACCTTAGTTCTTCCACTTTAAGCTATTCACACACTGTGCATAATAGGTTCCGATTAAAAGATGAAAAACTATTTCCCTCTTGACTTAGGAAAATTTAGACTTAGTACCTTTGACCTTATTTAATAGTGTTGGGACACCTTATAAAAATCCAATGAGCTTTTGAAAAAAAAAGAAAGAAAGAAAAATGTTTGCTTGCCTTGAAACCCGAGCAAGGTATGAGGGGTATATGGTGAAAATCTTTAAAACCTGGTGCCCTAAGCCTTCATTGGTTGGGAGTCACCGACCTCAATGCTCGTTACAAGGGTGAATAGGTGGAGTTTAACACACTACAGGTGCTTGGGTATTAAAATTCATTCTCAAAAGTCCGGGGTAAAATCCGAGGAGTTAGTGGTTGAAAGATCCTTAAAGCTTGATGCCCTAAACCTTAATTGGTTGGAAGTCATCGATGGACCCCCGTTACATGGACAATTTAGAAAAGAATACCTTTAAGCCTTGTACTCCTACAATGAAAAAAAAAAAAAAAGTGAAACAAAAGGGTGCGTTCTTAGCCTATTAAATTTTGTTAGTTTGCTAAGTGTTGAAAAAGAACTAGGTTGGGGGAGAGAGATTAGTTTAGCATGCTATATTCGGAAACTATCAAGTAACACTTAGATTTTTGTGGAAGAGTAAGGTTTGGCCCTTTGGAAGTGGAAACGATTTAAAAGCTTCAATTTTCATAATGCCTTCTCTTTATGAATTGTGATTAGGCAAGGTATTTGATAACTCTTATTGAAATTTTGATTTTTATATCTTTAATGTCCCATGTGAGAGTTTGATCATCATGCCACTTAAAATTTTTTGAAGTAGTCAGCATGATTTTGTAAATTATATTACTGTTTATTTTTATTTTTTCTCTCCTTTATTGCTAAGGGACTAGCAATATGTCGGTTGGGAGGAGTGATTACTACTCAAAAAGTGTTATTTTGTAGCTTGTAATTAACTCTTTTAAACACTTTTGAGTAGTAGTTATTACCTTTTAACTCAATTAGCATATTAAGTACCTTTGCAATCGTTTCTAATCAAATTGTGTTAAGTTTTGGTGTTTTTGATAGCTTTTTTTTTTATCACCAAAGCAATCCAAGATTGAGGAGAGTTCAATAAAATTCATGGCAAATCAATTGAAAGCTCATTTATATGAAGAACCCAAGCTTTGAAGCTCTATAGTCCTTTGCCAAAAGCAAATCATGAATGCAAGGAGGGAAAACAAAGAGAGAAATCTAACATGAAGAATTCAAGAGGACAGAAACTTTTGGACAAATTTGGAGCATTTTTTGGAGTCCATTTCATGCATACTATATGGCTTTCGAAGCTCGGGAAGTCAGGAATCAAACGCTTCAAACGGTACGTAAATCAGAGTTGAAATAAAGAAGTTATAGCCATTGGAAGCCAATCACACCAAGCTTAAGGCCAATTTCGCAGCTGCAAAATCACAAGGTGCTAGCTACGAAATCAGCCTTTGGTTGCAAAATGGAGACCTTCAGCTTGTGAAATTTTGCAACCCATCTTGCATGCCTACGAAATCCACCTGAGTGCTTCCAGATATTTGAGACCGACTCTTTTAGATTTTTTTCTTTAGATATTTGTTGTTTAAATCCCCATTATCTCCTTGTAATCCACCAATCATAGGATTCCTTAGTTAATAAGTAAGAACAAAGGGGTGAATAACCTCATATATATAGTTTGTAATTTTCTTTACAGAGGGATCTCGGGAGCTTGTTCCTAGAGACAACTTTTTGTATAGCTTTGAAGGAAGTAAAATACAGAGCTTTGCTCTGCCTTACCTACTCACTTTGATTGTATTTTTTCTTACAAGCCAAACAAGCTCTGAGGATGTTTCCTCAGAGAATGAGTGGCTAGACTTTTTGTCTCTTGGAGTTAAGGAAGTTGGGTAAGGTGCCGAATGCAAAAATTGGAAGTTTTGTTGTTTCAACTTTTAATGAAGAGAAAGTGTGATCTGTTAATGGTTTCTATGTTTTTAGTTAACTTAAAAGGCCTTTAAATCACCTAGGCCAACACTTGGTAAGGCAAGTGATCTTCATCCATTGAGATGCACTAGTTTATCTCTTGCGAGCCTTTGGGAGGTGATTAGAAGGTAGGATTTTCTAGAATAGCCAACACTTAGTAAGCTTTTGGACTCTAAGGAGACATCCATTAGTTATCTCTTGCGAGCTTGAGAAGGGAAATCCGAGGTTAAGGATCACCTTGAATGGCAAATGCTTAGTGAGAGGCATGAGCCATTGCAAGATGAATCAGTGAGAGGGATTTAGTGTTTGAATCCATAAAAGGGAAGCATCTGTACCACACTGGTTAGAGAAATAACTATAGGTTAATTCTCCAATGCAAGGAAAAGAGTCAAGTGACCGAAACTCTATTTTTGTATTAGAAGCTTGACCCTAGTGATCCAAAAACTCCAAGAAACACTTTTCTTTATAAGTAATTCCCATTACTTTATTTTTAGTTAGCTTAAAACCAATCCTTTTTAAAACCAAAGTTTATGTTTTCTTTTGAAGCTAACCTTGAAATGAAAAAGCACCAATTCAACTTTGAATTATTATCAGTTGTAAGTTGAAAACCCTTCCCAGTGAACGATCATAGAGCCACTATGCTATGCTAGTTGAGGCTATCCTAGCACATGGTGATATAGGTTATAAATTTTGTTGATTACTCTTGTCTGAGGACCAAAATCAAGGTACACCAGTTGGGCATGAATCACTATTCGATCTATCATGATAGTTTAGTTCTTATTTTGGCATATATTATACTTGTATGATCAATCTCGTCATTGTCTTGTCTATTCTTCGTCATAGATTGTACCTTGTCTGATCGATCATGTCAGTTCAGTTCTGATTTCAGCCCTATTCAATTAGTCATGTCATAATCCTATTTTTTTTTCATAGATTGCACCTATACAATCAGTCGCATCGTTGTCCTATCTTATTTTTGTGATAGATCACATTATGTCTGATCGGTCATGACAGTTCAATTTCGATTTCAGCATAGATCACACTAGTATGATCAATCACGTTGTTGTTATGTTTAGTATTCCTCACAAATCGTACCCTATCGGATCGCTCATGATAGTTCAATTTCGCTTTCGGAGTATAACGAAACTGTACGATTAGTCACGTCGATTTACTGTCTCGTCTTCGTCATGGATTGCACACTGTCCGATCGATCTTGACAGTGCAGTATCATATTTTACGGTGATCACACTTGTATGATCAGTCACGTAGTTGTCTTGTCTGTTTTTTGTGATAAACCACATTTTGTCTGATCGGTCATGATAGTTTAGTTCTGATTTTGACGTAGACTGCACCTATACGATCAGTCACAATGTTGTCCTATCTGGTCTTCATCATAAACCATACCCCGTCAGATCAATCATAATAGTTCAATTTCATTTTCAGTAGAGAGCGAACTTGTACAATTGGCCACGTCGTTGTCATGTCTCGTCTTCGTCATAGACCGCACACTATCTGTACAATCGATCACATCATTGTGTTGTCTACTTTTAATGATAAACCACATCTTGTCTGATCCGTCATGATAGTTTAGTTTCAATTTCGACGTAAACTGCACCTTTATGATTAGCCATGTCGTTATCCTATCTAGTCTTCATCATAAACCATATCCTGTCATTTCGGTCATAACAGTTTAGTCTTATGTTTGGCATAAAGTGGACCTATATGATCGATCACGTCATTGTCCTATCTTGTCTTCCTTGTAGACCCCACACTGTCTTATCGGTCTTGACAATTAGTTATCATATTTTAGAGAGATCACACCTATACAATTGGTCATGTCGTTATCCTATTTGTTTTTCTTGATAGACTACATCTTATCTAATTGATCATGACAGTTCAGTTCTAATTTCAATGTGGACCGCACTTGTACGATCTATCATGCTATTGTCCTGTTTGATATTCATCACAGACTGTATCCTATTGGAATAGTCATGATAGTTTAGTGTTGTTTTGGCATAGAGTGGACTTGTATGATTGGTCACGTCGCTGTCCTATCTCGTCTTCATCATAGATTAGTCTTGAAAGTTTAGTATCATATTATGTGGAGATCACACCAATATAATCAATCACGTCATTGTCTTGTCTACTTTTTGTGATAGACCGCATCATGTCTAATTAATCATCATAGTTCAATTTTGTTTTTGGTGTAGAGCGGACGTGTAAATCAGTCATGTTGCCGTCCTATCTCATTTTCATCATAAACCATACTATACGATCAATTACGTCATTGTCCTATCTAATTTTCATGATAGACTGCATTTTGTATAATCGGTCATAACAGTTTAGTTTCGATATTACCGTGAACCATACGTGTACAATTAGTCATATCATTATCCTATTTGGACTTCATCATAAGCCATACCCTATCGCATTGATCATTACAATTTAATTTCGTTTTTGACATGGAGTGGACCTGTACGATCAGTCACATCGTAGTTCTGTCTCATCTTTCTCATAGATTGAGCAATGTCCAATCAGTCTTAACAATTCAATATTATATTCTATGGAAATCACACCTGTGCGTTCTATTACATCATTGTCATATGTCTATTTTTTGTGATAGACCGCATCATGTCTAATCGATCATGATAGTTCGGTTTTGATTTCGACGTAAACCACACCTGTATGATTAGTCATGCCATTGTCATGTCTGGTCTTCGTCATAGATTGTATCGTGTAGGATCTGTTATGATAGTTTAGTTTCATTTTTGACATAGAGCTTACCTGTACAATTGATCGCGTTGTTATCTTATTTCATCTTCATCATAGACCACACACTATTTGATTAATCTTAACAGTTTAGTATTGTACTATGCAAAGATCGCACATTTAAGATGGGTCACATCTTTATCCTATCTAGTTTTTATGTTTGACTGCATCCTTTCTGATTAGTCATGATAATTAAGTTTTAATTTTGGGATAAACCACACCTATAGGATCAGTCATGTCATTGTCTTGTCTAGTCTTTGTCGTAAACTATACCTTATTGGATTGGTCATGATAGTTCAATTTTATTTTTGATGTAGAGTGAACCTATATGATCGGTCACATCATTGTCCTGTCTCATATTCGTCATAGACCAAACATTGTCCGATCAATCTTGATAGTTTAGTATTGTATTCTTTAGAGATCACACTTGAAAGATTGATCACGTCATTGTCATGTCTGCTTTTCATGATACACTGCATCATGTTTGATGTGATAGTTCAATTCCAATTTTCGAGTAGATTGTACTTGTACGATCCGACACGTCATTGTCCTACTTAGTCTTCGTCATAGATCATACAGTGTAGGATCGGTTATGACAGTTCACTTTTGTTTCTGACATAGAGATGACCTATATGATCGTTCACATCATTGTCCTATCTTCTTTTCATGATAGGTCACATCCTATCTGGTTGGTCATGATAGTTCAGTTTTGATGTCAACGTAAAACGCACTTGTATGATCAATCTCATCATTGTCCTGCTTGGACTTTGTCATAAATCACATCCTATGGGATCAATTGTAATAGTTCAATTTCTTTTTAGCACAGAGCAGATATATACTATCAGTAACGTCGTTGTCCTATCCTGACTTCATCATAGACTGCACATTATCCGATAAGTCTTAGTAGTTACATATCGTACTCTATGGAGAATGCACTTGTACGACCTATAACATTATTGTCCTGTCTACTTATTGATAGACTGTATCCCATATGATCAGTCATGACAATTTAGTTTCACTTTCGGCATACACTGCACCTGTACTATCAGTCAAGATGTTATCTTGACTCGTATTTTTCATAGACTATACCTCGTCGGATTGGTGACAAAAATTTAGTTTCGCTTTCGGCATAGAGTGGACTTATACGATTGGTCACATTGTTGTCTTGTCTCATATTCGTCATAGGTTGCACATTGTTCACTCGATATTGATTGTTCAGTTTTGTACTCTAGGGAGATCACACATTTATGATCGATCACACATTTACGATCGGTCACATCGTTGTCATGTCTGGTTTTCATGATTGAATGCATTCTATCTAATTGATCCTGATAGTTCAATTTTGATTTTGGCATAGACCACACATGTATGATCAATCGTGTTGTTGGCCCCTCTAGTCTTCATCATAGATCGTATCCTATTGGATCAGTTATAATAATTCAATTTCATTTTCGACATAAAGTAGACTTATATGATAGGTCACGTCATTGTCATCCAGTCTTTCTCATAGATCGTCTTTGTCAAAAATCGTCTTCGTCATTGTACGCACATTGTCCATTCGGCCTTTACTGTTCAGTATCTTACATTGTCCATTCGATCAATAACAACGTTTTCTTGTTTGGTTTTTGTGATTAACCACATCTTGTCTAATCGGTCATGAAAGTTCAATTCTAATTTTGGCATAGATCGCAATTGTATGATTAGTCAAATCATTTTCTTGTCTGGTCTTCGTCAAATACTGTACCCCATTGAATCGATCATAACAATTCAGTTTTGTTTTCGGCATAGAGCAGACCTATACAGTCAGTCATGTCATTTATCCCATCTCATCCTTTTCATAGGCCACACATTGTCTGATTGGTCTTCATAGTTCAATATCGTATTATGCAGAGATCACACCTGTATAGTTGGCCACGTCATTGTCCTACTTGCTTTTGGTGACATACCGCATCCTATCCAACCGGTCCATACATTTCAGTTTTCATTTCTACGTAGGCTGCACTTATATGATTAGTCATTTGTTGTCCTGTCTGATTTTTGTCATAAACCATACCCCATTATATCGATGACAAAAGTTCAATTTCCCTTTCAATGTAGAGTGGACATGTACGATTAGTCACATCATTGTCCTATCTCATATTCGTCATAGGTTGTGCACTGTCAATTCAGTGTTAATTGTTCAATTTTGGATTATAGGGAGATCACAACTTTACAAACAGTCACATCATTATCATGTCTAGTTTTCGTGATTGAACGAATCCTGTTTGATCAGTCATGATAGTTCAATTCCAATTCAGCATAAACTGCACCTGTATAATTAGTCATATCATTGTTCTGTCTAGTCTTCATCATAGACCGTACCTCGTTGGATCTGTCATAACACTTCAGTTTGCTTTTCGGCGTAGAGTAGACTTGTACGATCGATCACGTTATTGTCCCATCTTTTTTTCATCATAGACTGCATATTGTCTAATCGATCTTCATAGTTCAGTATTGTATTCTACGGAGATAACACCTATACGATCAATCACGTCGTTGTCTTGTCTTATTTTCATTATAGACCACATTCTATCCGATTTACCATGACAATTCAATTCTGATTTTGGTGTAGACCTCCCTTATACAATAAATCACATCGTTGTCCTATCTAGTCTTCATAATAGACCTTGTACCCTATCAGATCGATCATGATAGTTTAGTTTCATTTTCGACATAGAGCAAACCTCTATGATTGATCACGTCGTTGTCTTGTCTTATCTTCATCATAAACTACATACTATCTAATAAGTCTTGACAGTTCAATATTGTATTGTACGAAGATCACACATGTACAATCGGTCACATCGTTGTCCTATCTATTTTTTGTAATAGACCGTATCCTGTCTGATCGATCATGACTGTTCAATTTTGATTTCTACGTAGATCGCACTTGTACAATCAATCACATCATTACCTTGTCTGGTCTTCATGATAACCGTACTCAATCAATTCGGTCATAACAATTCAGTTTCATTTTCGGCATGGAGTGGACCTATACGATCGATCACATCGTTATCCTTTCTCATCTTCGTGATAGACCGTACACTATCCGATCGGTCTTGACAATTTAGTATTATATTCTGTAGATATCACACTTGTACGATTGGTCACGTCGTTGTCATGTGTACTTTTCATGATAGACCACATTCTATCCGAACGATCATGACAATTCAATTCCGATTTCGATGTAGACTACACTTCTACGATTAGTCACGCCATTGTGTTGTCTGGTCTTCGTCATAGACCATACCCCATCAATTTGGTCATAATAGTTCAAAATTGTGTTTGACATAGAGCGACCTATATGATCGATCACTTCATTTTCTAGTCTCGTCTACTTCATAGACCACACACTGTCTGATCGATCTTGATAGTTTAGTTTAATATTTTATGAAGATCACACTTGCAAGATCGGTCACATCGTTGTCCTATTTACTTTTTGTGATTGACCACATTCTGATTGATCAGTCATAACGGTTTAATTCTAATTCGACGTAGACCGTACTTGTACGATCCATCACATCATTGTCCTATCTTGTCATAGTCATAGACCATACTCTTTTAGATTGATCATGATAGTTCAGTTTCCTTTTTGGCGTAGAGTAGATCTGTACAATCAACCACGTCGTTGTCTTATATGTTTTTCATGATAAATTGTATCTAGTTCGATCGGTCATGATAATTCAATTTCGATTTCGACGTAGACTCCACTTGTATGATGAATCACGTCATTGACTTGTCTAGTCTTCATCATAGAACATGCCTCGTCGATTCATTCATAATAGTTTATTTTTCTATTTAGTGTAGAGTAAACCTATACGATCAATCACATCATTTTCCTATCTCATCTTCGTTGTAGACCACACCTATATGATCAATCACATCAGTGTCCTATTTAGTTTTCATCATAGTTCGTACCTTGTTGAATCGGTTATAATAGTCTTGTTTAGTTTTCAATGAAGAACGTACTTGTACAATCTGTCAGGTCATTATCCTATCTCATCTTTATCATAGATCGTACACTATCTGATCACTCTTGATAGTTCAGTATCATATTCTGTAGAGATCACGCATGTATGATCAATGACATCACTGTCCTCTCTGCTTTTCATGATAGACCACATCCTGTATGATCGATCATGACAATTCAATTCCAATTTCGGTGTTGATCGTACTCGTACGATCACTCACATCATTGTCTTGTTTTGTCTTCATCATAAACTATAGTTTGTTAGATCAAATATAATAGTTTAGTTTCGTATTTAGTGTTGAGTGAACCTGTACAATCGGTCACATCATTATCCTGTCTACTTTTGGTGATAGACCAAATCCTATCCTATCGGTCATGAAGGTTCAATTATGATTTCGGTGTAAACCACACCGGTACGATTAGTCATGTCATTGTCTTGTCTGGTCTTCGTCATAAACTGCACACTATTTGATTGGTCTTCACACTTCAATATCATATTTTGTGGAGATCACACATTTCCAATTGGTCATGTCATTGTCCTATCTATTTTTCATTATCCTGTCTGCTTTTTGTTATCGATCGCTTTCTATTTAATCGATCATGACAATTCAGTTTCGATTCGATGTAAACCACACTTGTACAATCAGTCACATCATTGTCCTGTCTGCTCTTCATCGTAGACCATTCCCTATCAAATCGGTCATAATAGTTTAGTTTCATTTCAGCGTAGAACGGAACTGTATGATTGATCTTATTGTTATCTTGTTTCATCTTTGTCATGCTAACTCAGTTTCAATTTCGGCATAGGCTGCACCTATCAAATCAGTCATGATAGTTTAATTTTGTTTTCGACATAGAACAAACATGTACGATCGGCCGCATTGTTGTCATATCTTGTCTTTCTCATAGACTACGTACTATTCGATCAATGTTAGCATTTCAGTATCGTATTTTACGAAGATCACACTTGTACCATCGATCATGTCATCTTGTATGTTTTTCGTGATAGACCACATCATGTTCGATCAATCATGATAAATCAATTTCGATTTTCGACGTAGACCATACCTGTACAATCATACACGTCGTTGTCCTTTCTAGTCTTCATCATAGACCATACCATGTAGGATCGACCATGATAGTTCAATTTTATTTCCAATATAGAGCAGACCTATACGATCAATCACGTTATTGTCCTATCTCATCTTCGCTGTAGACTGCACATTGTTCGATCGGTCTTGATAGTTCAGTGTCTTATATCATAGAGATCACACCATTACGATGGGTCACATCATTGTCCTATATAGTTTTCATGTTTGACCACATCCTGTCTAATTGGCCATGATAGTTTAGTTTTGATTTCAGCGTAGACTACACCTATAAGATCAATCATGTAATTGTCTTGTCTAGTCTTCATCATAAATCGTACCCTATAAAATTAATCATGAAAGTTCAGTTTCTTTTTTAGCATAGAGTGAACCTGTACAATTGATCACATTATTGTCCTATGGTTTTCATGATAAACTGCATTTTATTCAATCGGTCATTATAGTTTAGTTCTTATTTCAGTGTAAACTGCACCTATATGATTAGTAGGGTCGTTGTCCTGTCTAGACTTCGTCATAGACCATACCTTATTGGATCAATCATGATAGTTCCATTTCGTTTTTAGAGTAGAGCAAAGTTGTACGATCAGTCACGTCATTGTCCTATCATATCTTTATCATAAACTCTACATTTTCGATTGGTCATCATAGTTGGTTTTGTTTTCAGCATAGAGTGGACTTATATGATCAATCATGTCGTTGTCATTTTTTATCTTCATCATATACTACATATCCCGTCGGATCGGTCATGACAATTCAATTTCATTTTCGACATAGAGTGGACTTGGAGGATCGGACACGTCATTGTCTTGTCTCATTTTTTTTCATAAACCATACTATACGATCAATCATGTTATTGTCCTGTCTAATTTTCATGATAACCCACATCCTATCCGATCAATCATGACAGTTTAGTTTCGATTTTGTCATGGACCACACCTGTATAATCAATCACGTCATTATCCTATCTGGACTTCATCATAGATCTTACCCTATTGGATCGGACATGATAGTTCAATTTTGTTTTTGGTGTAAAGTGGACTTATATGATTGGTCACGTCATTGTCTTATCTCATCTTTGTCATAGATTGGGAATTATACGATTAGTCTTGAAAGTTTAGTATCATATTTTGCAGAGATCACACCTATATGATCAATCACGTCATTGTCCTCTCTACTTTTTGTGATAGACCTCTTCATGTCTAATCAATCATGATAATTGAATTCTATTTTTGGCGTAGAGCAGATTTGTATGATTAGTCATGTCATCATCCTATCTTATTTTTCATCATTTACCGTACTATACAATCAATTACGTCATTTTCCAGTTTGATTTTCATGATAGACTAGATTTTGTCCGATTAATCATGATAGTTTAGTTATGATATTTCCGTGGACCACATGTGTATGATTAGTCATGTCGTTATCCTATCTGGACTTCGTCATAAACCATACCTTATCGGTTTGATCATGACAGTTCAATTTCATTTTCGGCGTAAAGTGGACTTGTATGGTCGGTCACATTGTAGTCCTATCTTGTCTTCGTCATAAACTGGGCACTATTCAATCAGTCTTGATAGTTCAATATCGTATTCTGCGAAGATCACAGTTGTACGTACAATCATGTCATTGTCCTATATGCTTTTCGTGATATGTCGCATCATCTCCGATCGATCATAATAATTCAGTTTCGATTTCGACGTAAACCACACCTAATAAGCTCTTTCTTCAGATTTGCATTCACTGTTGCATCATGGTCCTCTTTCCCTTCACTCATATCTTTCTTCTTTCCTTTGATTTCCTTCCTCTTCTTTGTCGCTTCTTCTTCTTCCTCTTCAACATGTGGCTTGGGTGTTGGAAACTCAACCTTTTTACCACTCCTTAGAGTGATCAAGGCTTTAACATCTCTCACCTGTGAAGATTCTCCCTCATGAGTTTCCATTTCATGGATACCCTTGGGGTTTTGGTGAGGTTGAGAAGGAAATATTCCCTTCTCTTGCACTGTGTTCAAGTTAGTGAGCCTTGAGATTGAGTATTGGAGATTATCTATCTTCTGAGATAAGTCATTTTGCATCCCATCCATCCTTTTATTCAATGTATTCTCTACACTGTCAATTCTTTGACTGAGTTGAGCATTGATGGATTTTTGGTCTCCAACAAAATCTCCCACAACCTTGCTGAGATTCACTATTGCTTGTTCAAGACTTGAAGCTTGTTGAGATGGTTGAGCCGGCTATTGGTACTGAGGTGCTCTTGGCTTCCATGAGAAATTTGGATGGTTCCTCCAACTTGAGTTGTAAGTATTTCCATACGAAGCATTGTTGTTGGGCTTGAATTGTCCAATGACATTTGCTTGATCTCCAAACATTTCCCTAGCAACTGGAATTGTAGGGCACTCCTCCACCAAGTGTTCATAAGATTGACAAATAGAACATGGCTTTACTTGCACTGGTGTTTTAGCAACAGCTTGCACTTCATGCATCTTTTTCAGTTCTAGCTCCTCCAATCTTCTTGTCATAGCTGCAAATTTTGCTTTCATATCAACATCTTCATTCAAGGTGTACATCCCAGCCTTAGCATTGAAAGCATTCGATTGAGACTTCATCTTCCCCACTTCTCTCTTGTTCGGTTCATCACATCCCCTTGAAACTTCAGCTACATAACCCAAGAAATCCATAGCTTCCTCCGGATTCTTACTCATGAAATCTCCTCCACACATTGTCTCGAGGAGTTGCTTCATTGAGGAAGACATCCCATCATATAAATAACTTACCAACAACCATGTATCAAAACCACGGTGAGGACAAGCATTGATGGCTTCCATGTATCTGTCCCAACACTCATAGAATTTCTCATTCTCTTTAGCAGAGAAGTTTGAAATTTGTCTTTTCAAGTCATTTGTTCTGTGAGTAAGAAAGAACTTCTTGAGGAATTCAGCTTGTAAATCAGTCTAAGTATGGATACTCCTTGGCCTTAAAGAATTAAGCCAAATCTTGGCCTTATCCTTTCAAGTAAAAGGAAATAGCTTAAGCCTCATCAAGTTGATTGAAGCTCCTCCCTCTTGGAATGTATTACAAACATCTTCAAATTCCTTGATATGTGCATAGGGATTCTCACTTTCCATCCCATGGAAAGTTGGTAGAAGTGGAACAATATGTGGTCTAATCACTAGCTGCTCTGTAGGGGGCACTATACATGATGGTGCACTCATACGAGGTGGATGCATGCGACCTCATTGATCTGAATTCATTAGAATTGCCCTGGTGACCATGGTGACTATGCTGATCTTCAGGTGTAGTTTCCATGATGTTCAAGCTCAATTCCAATTCCTTGTTATGAGGTGTTTCACGTTTAACAAGTCTTCCTCCACTATCTCGTATCCAATTTGGCATACGCAACTAGTATCAACTGTAACAAAAACAAAAACAAAAGAAAACAAGACTACAGAAAGACTTAGATTAACTAAAACTAAATTAAAAGATATGTTAGAACATGAACAAGTAAAAGAAACAATTAAAAGAGTTAGTAAAATGAAAGAAACATCACCAAACTTGTGATGAAAATCACAAGTAATATGAAATAATATCACTGTGAAGTTGGCACCTTCCCCGGCAACGACACCATTTGATTTGTTCCAATTGGTGTATCATGAGTTTGGCCCTCAAACGGGAGTAATCAACAAAATTTATAACCTATATCACCATGCACTAGGATAGCCTTAGCTAATATAGCATAGTGGCCATAGGATCATTCACTGGGAAGGGTTTTCAACTTACAACTGATACCAATTCAAAGCTGAATTGGTGCTTTTTCATTTCAAGGTTAGCTTAAGAAGAAAACATTAACTTTGGTTGAAAAAGGATTTGTTTTAAGCTAACTAAAAAGAAAGTAATGGGAATTACTTATGAAGAAAAGCGTTCCTTGGAGTTTTGGGATCACTGGGGTCACGCTCCTCATGCAAAAACAGAGCTCCGGTCACTTGAATCTTTTCCTCGCATTAGAGAATTAACATATAGTTAATTCTCTAACCGATGTTGTACAGATGCTTCTCTTTAATGGATTTCAGCACTAATTTCCTCTCACTGATGCAACTTGCAATGGCTCATACCTCTCACTTAGCATTCGCCATTCAAGGTGATCATTAACCTTGGACTTCCTTTCTCAAGCTCGCAAGAGATAACTAATGGATGTCTCCTTAGTGTTGGCATTTCTAGAAAATCCTACCTTCAAGTCACCTCCCAAAGGCTCGCAAGAGATAAACTAGTGCATCTCCATGGACGGAGATCACTTGCCTTACCAAGTGTTGGCCCAGGTGAATTGAAGGCGTTTTAAGTTAACTAAAAACATAGAAATCATTAACGGGTCACACTTTCTCTTCATTAAAAGCTGAAACAACAAAACTTCCAATTCTTGCATTCGGGGCCTTACCCGGCTACCTTAACTCCAAGGAACTAAAAGCCTAGCCACTCATTCTATGAGGAAACATCCTCAGAGCTTATTTGGCTAGTAAGAAAAAATAAATACAATACAATCAAATTGAGTAGGTAAGGTAGAGCAAAGCTCTGTATTTTTACTTCCTTCCAAAACTATACAAAAAGTTGTCTTTGAGAACAAGCTCCTGAGATGTCACTGTAATGGAAATTACAAAACAATATATATGAGGTTATTTACCCTTTGTTCTTACTTAAAGACTAAGGAATCCTATGATAGGTGGATTACAAGGAAAGAATGGAGATTTAGACATCAAATATCTTAAGCAAAAGATCAAAAAATGTCGGTCGCAAATATCTAGAAGCACTCAGGAGAATTTCGCATGCGTGCAAGATGGATGCGAAATTTTGCAACCTGAAGGACACCATTTCGCAGCCATCCTCTTGTGATTTCGCAGCCAAAGGCTGATTTCGCAGCTTGCGAAATTGGCCTTCAGCTTGGTGTGATCGGCTTCCAATGACTCTAACTTCTTCATTTCAACTCTGAATCATGCACCATTTAAAGCATTGGATTGCTGACTTCCCGAGCTTCGAAATGTCATATAGTATACAAAAATTAAGCTCCATAAAGTGCTCCAAAAGTGTCCAACAGTGGCTGTCCTCTTGAATTCTTCATGTTAGATTTCTCTCTTTGCTTTCCCTCCTTGCATTCATGATTTGCTTATGGAAAAGGACTATAAAGCTTCAAAGCTTTGGTTCTTCATGCTACTGAGCTTCCCATTGCTTTTCCATGGATTCCAAAGAACTCTCCTCAATCTTGGATTGCTTTGGTGATCAAATTACTATCAAAAGCACCAAAACCTTCACAATTTGATTAGAAATGATTGCAAAGGTCCTTAATATGCTAATTGAGTTAAAAGGTACTAACAACTACTCAAAAGTGTTTAAAAGAGTTAATTACAAGCTATAAAATAGCACTTTTTGAGTAGTAATCAATTCCTAACCCTTTGACATCTATCACAATTGGCAAAAAAATTAAATGAATCTTTAAAAAGAGAAGGCTAATAAAATCCTGATTATAAAACTTTGGCTGCAGTTTTAGTAGCTCCAAAATGTCCTCTAACTTCACGGGAATGACAATGATGCAGAATACTCTTGATTACTACTCAAAAAGTGCTATTTGATAGCTTGTAATTAATCCTTTTAAACACTTTTGAGTAGTAGTTAGTGTCTTTTAACCCAATTAGCATGTTAAGGCCCCTTTCAATCAATTCTAATCAAATTGTGTAAGTTTTGGTGTTTTTGTTAGTATTTTGATCACCAAAGCATTATGAGATTGAGGAGATTTATATGGAATCCTTGGCAAGCAATGGGAAGCTTAGAGGCATGAAGAATCAAAGCTTTGAAGCATCTTTTGCCATAAGCAAAGTGGAAATGAAGAGGGGAAGCAAAGAGAATCCAGCCATGAAGCATTCTTGATGACAGTCACTGCAGCCACTTTTGGAGCACTTCCTGATGTCCAAATTATGCATATAATATGTCATTTGAAAGCTTAGGAAGTCAACAATCCAATGCTTCAAACCGTGTGCAATTTGGAGCTGAAAAGAGGAAGTTACAGCCTTTGGAAGATGACTGCTCCAAGCTGAAGGAAGGCTTCAGAAAAGTGCTGCGAAATCACCATTTTGTTGCGGAATGATTTCGCAGCCTTTTTGTACAGTACCATGGATTTCCCCTGAAGCTTCATGCCGCGATGGAAGCCAAGCACCACAAGATGGAAGCCAACTTCGCAAAGGTGTTGAATCAGCCTTTTGCTGCAAAGAAATTTTGCAACTCTTCTTGTGTACCTACGAAATTTCGCAGACCTCACTTTTCACCTGCGAAGTGGTCCTTAGTGCTTCCCGATATTTGTAACCGACACTTGGAGATATTTTTCATTAGATTTTTGTTGCCTAAATGCCCAAATTCTCCTTGTAAGTCACCAATGATAGGATTCCTTAGTTTTTAAGTTAGGAATTTGGCTAAAATATCGATGTAATAGTTGATTATGTAATTTTGGTATAAAGAGAGCCCGAGGAGCCTGTTCTGAGGGTGAAAAACCTTATATAAAAGTTTCAAAGTAATACACAAAGCTTGAGCTCTGCTTTACCTTCTCTCTTTGATTGTGTTTTTACTTATTTTACTAAGTTATGCACTCTCTAAGGAGTTTTCCCCAGAGAATGAGTAACTAAACTTTTTAGTTCCTTGGAGTTAAGGTTGCCGGGAAAGGTTCCAAGTGCAAGAATCAGAAGCTTTGTGGTTTCAGCTATGAATGAAGAGTAAGTGTGTCCCATGAATGGTTTCTACGTTTTTAGTTAACTTAAAACGCATTTGAGTCACCTGGGCCAACACTTGGTAAGGCAAGTGATCTCTAACCATGGAGATGCACTAGTTTACCCCTTGCGAGCCTCTGGTAGGTGACTTGAAGGTAGGATTTTCTAGAATTGCCAACACTTGGTAAGCTTTTGGACTCTAAGGAGACATCCATTAGTTATCTCTTGCGAGCTTGTGAAGGGAAGTTCAAGGTTAAAGATCTCCTTGAATGGTAAAGGCTAGTGAGAGGCTCGAACCATTGCAAGTTGCATCAGTGAGAGAATTAAAGCTGAAATCCAATTGAGGGATGCATTTGTGCATCACCTGTTAGAGAATTGACTTTATGTTAATTCTCTAATATGAGGAATTGAACCAACTGACCGGAGCTATGCCATTGCATGAGGAACCTCCCCTGTAAACCTGAATCTCCAAGGAATGCTTTTCTTCTTAAGTAATTTTCATCACTTGTTGTGTAGTTAATCTAAGTTCAAACCTTTTTTCAACCAAAGTTTGTGTTTTATTCCTTAAGCTAATTTTGAAATGAAACAGCACCAATTCAACTTTGAATTAATATCATTTGTGAAGTGAAAACCCATCCCAGTGAACGATCCTAGAGCCACTATGCTATAGTAGCTTTGTCTTTGCTACCCTAGTATATGGTGTAATAGGTTATAAATTTTGTTGATTACTCCCTCAATTATGGAGTACCAGCTGGACACGAATCAATTGAGACACCAATTAGGCACGAATCAACTCTCCATCTCCTCTTCCGGCACACATCTCCTAATTATTTGATCGATACATTGCTTATATAGGAAAGGATCATCCCATATATAGTACTTGAGATATGAGAAAAACTTCTTCCTCCTTTGATAAGTAAGCTCGGGAGGCAAAATCTTCTTAGCCAAATAGTTAATAATGTCTACATACCATGGCGCTTTTGCAACTGCAAAAGCTGCTCATCAGGAAATCTTTCATTAATATCATCATCAACTCCTTCATTAGGCTCCACATGATTCATCTGAGAAAGATGATCTGCAACTAAATTCTTGGTTTCTTTCTTGTCTTTGATTTCCAAGTCAAATTCTTGTAGCAACAAGATCCAATGAAGTAGCCTTGGCTTTGCCTATTTCTTAGCAAACAAATACCTCAAAGTTGAATGGTCGGTATAGACAATCACCTTAGACCCTATCAAATAAGACCGAAATTTGTCAAAAGCATAAGCAACTGCTAAAAGTCTTTTTCGGTGGTTGCATAATTTACTTGAGCCTTTGTTAAAACCTTGCTAGCATAATAAATCAAGTGAAAAATTTTACCTTTCTGTTGCCCTAAAACAACACTTATAGCAAAGTCACTAGCATCACACATCAATGTAAAAGGCAATTCCCAATCAGGTGCAACAATAACAGGAAAAGATATCAGTTTAGACTTAAGAGTTTCAAAAGCATTTAAACATTCTTTAGAAAAATCAAAAACTGCATCCTTAGCCAATAAATCACAAAGAGGTTTAGAAATTTTTGAAAAGTCCTTAATGAATCTTCTATAAAATCTTGCATGACCAAGAAAATTTCTAACTCCCTTTATATTTGTAGGTGGTGGTAGTTTCTCAATCACATCTATCTTGGCACGATCCACCTCAATTCCTTTTACAGAAATTCGATGGCCCAACACAATACCTTCTCTTACCATAAAATGGCATTTTTCCCAATTTAAAACCAAGTTTGTGTCAACACATCGCTGCAAAACAAAAGAAAGATTAGAAAGGCAATCATCAAAAGAAGAACCAAAAAACAGAAAAATCATCCATAAACACTTCAATGCATTTTTCAATCAGATTGGAGAAAATGGACATCATGAAACATTGAAAAGTGGTTGGAGCGTTGCATAAACCGAATGGCATTCGTTGGTAAGCAAAAGTACCATATGGGCATGTAAAAGTGGTCTTCTCTTGATCTTCCAGTGCTATGGGGATTTGATTGTATCCTGAATATCCATTTAGAAAACAATAATAATCAGGACCGAAAAGTCTCTCCACCATTTGGTCAATGAAGGGTAAAGGAAAGCGATCCTTTCTTGTGGCATCATTAAGCTTCTGGTAATCAATACAAACTCTCCAACCGGTTATCATTCTTATGGGTATAAGTTCATTATTATCATTCTTCACTATAGTTATACCTCCCTTCTTAAGAACTACTTGAATTGGATTTACCCATGTACTATCCGAGATTGGGTAAATTATACCTGCATCCAAAAGCTTCACAACCTCTTTCTTAACCACTTCTTGTATAGATGGATTTAATCTTCATTGTCGTTGAACTGTTGGCTTGTAGCTTTCTTTAAATAGGATCTTATGCATACAAATCGATGGGCTTATTCTCTTGATGTCATCAATAGTCCATCCAATAGCTTTCTTATGCTCCCTCAAAACTCTTAATAGTTTTTCCTTCTCCAAATCATTCAAAGAAGAGTTAATAATAACAGGATAAAAACTAGAATCTTTTAAGAAAGCATACCTGAGGTAAGATGGCAACAATTTAAGTTCAAGTTTAGGAGGCTCCTTCTTTAATGTATGATTGTTAACATGAATGGCCTCTAATTCCTCAAATTTTAACTTTCTTGAAAACTCATAAATTGGTAATGCATCAAGATTATTAACACATTCAATTATATCATCATCATCACAAAGAGTTCCTAAATTTCTACAATTCATTATACAATTTTCTAAAGGTGAAGTGGGAAAAGTTTCATGAAATGTTTTAGGTACCACCCTATCCAAAACACTGATTGCAAAACATGCATCAACATCAGATTGAAATTTCATAGCCTCAAAAACTTTAAACGTAACTTGTTCATCTGGAACCCTTAAAATCAACTTACCTTGATGAACATCTATAAGAGTTCTACCTGTAGCAAGAAAAGGTCTTCCTAATATAAGTGGAACATCTCGGTCTTCTTCCATATCTAATACAATAAAATCAGCTAGAAATATAAACTTATCCACTTTTACCAAAATATCCTCAATAATGCCTCTTGGATGTTTGATAGATCTATCTACAAGATGCAAACATACCGTAGTAGGCTTCACTTCCCCTAGTCCAAGTTTCTTGAAAATAGAAAGAGACATCAAATTAACACTTGCACCAAGATCACATAAAACTTTATCAAAAACAAAATTAAAATCACCAATAGTGCAAGGTATAGTGAAACTGTCTGCATCTTTTAGCTTAGGAGGAAGCTTCCTTTGAAGAATGGCGTTGCACTCTTCAATGAGCATCACCTTCTCATTGTCCATCAATTTCTTCTTATTTGATAACATCTCCGTTAAGAATTTAACATATTTTGGCATTTGCTCTAGCATATCTACAAAAGGAAAATTGATATGTATGCTCTTAAAAATATCAATAAATTTAGAAAATTGCTTATCTAAATTTTGCTTTTTCAGCCTTTGAGGAAAATGGATGGCATTAGATGATGGTTTTCGAATAGATGGATGTATAGGAGTGGAAGTATCTTTTTCCTTGGGAACCGAAGTATCCTCCTTATTTGCTTGCTGCTCGGCCTTCTGTGATTGTTCTAACTTCTTCCTACTTCTAAGAGTTCTGGCCTTTACATGCTCCTTAGGATTTGTCTTCATGATACTAGGAAGTGCTCCTTATGTTCTCTCTGTCAATAACTTAGAAATCTCCCCCACTTGATGCTCAAGGTTGCGAATGCTTGCACCGTGGTTCCTGAAATATGCTTTAGTATCATCAATAAAATCGTTAGTCTTTTGCATAAATTGGGTGAAAACTTCTTCCAAGTTTGGTTTATTCTCTTGAGATTGGAAACCGGAGGGTGGTTTTTGCACATGAGCATTGTTACTCCATGAGAAGTTTAGACGATTCCTGCACCCTTGGTTGAAATAATTGGAGTTGGAATTGTATTGATGTTGATTATTGGCCACATAGTTCACTTGTTCGGATATATTTGCTTCATATGGGCCTTCAACTTGACACTCCAAGCTAGGATGATTACCTGCACAATTTTCACAAACTAAATTAGAAATAGCAACAACATTCAGTTTCTTAAAATTATTATTTAAAATTGCAACTTGAGCAACCAAATTATTAAAAACATTGATATCATGAACCCCGATTGTCCTCTTTTGTGCATTTCTATCTGTAGACTTCAAGAAATTGTTGCTAGCCATCACTTCTATAAGTTGATATCCCTCATTCGGTGTCTTATTAATAAAAGCTCCTCCACTTGCTGCCTCCACCATGGTTTGAGTATTAGGGTGCAAACTATTGTAGAACTTTTTCACTTGCATCCATATTGGTAAGCCATGGTGTGGGCACTTTCTTAAAAGATCTTTGAACCTCTCCCAAGCTTCATAAAGAGACTCTTGATCTTGTTGTAAAAAGTTAGTTATATCATTCCTCATCTTTGCAAATTTTGTTGGTGGGAAGTATTTAGCAAGAAAAGCGTTAACCAATCCATCCCATGTAGTGATTGTCCCTGAAGGTAATGAAATTAACCATGCCTTAGCCTTGTTATTTAGAGAGAATGGAAACAATCAAATTCTTATTCAATCATCGGTCACACCATTATGCTAGAAGGTATCACAAATTTCTAAGAAATTTGCAATATGTAGATTAGGATCATCATTAGCCAATCCTCCAAATTGAACCGAAGATTGAATCATTTGAATAATTGCTGGTTTGATCTCAAAATTGTTAGCTTGGATGGGTGGCCTTCGAATGTTTGAGACACCCACATTAGGAACAGATTAATCCTTAAGTGCCTTGTTTGGGACTCCATTATCACCATGATTCTCACCCCCATTGCAGAAACCACTTGAATTACTTGTTGCTTGCATTTCTGATTTAGCTTTCAAGGTGTTTTGTTGATAACAAGGTCAATTGGTACTAAGTCCAGACTCCTTGTACGTCTGATACACTAAAAAAACCTAAAAAGAGAAAAACAATTGAGTGAGAATAAAAAGAAAATAAATCAAATTAGCACAGAAATAACTGAAATTAATATTAGTAACAAATAGTCCCCGACAACATTGCCAAAAACTTGATGTGCTGGTTCGCAAGTATACGAATCATTCAAGTAATATAATTGTACCTAAGTACGGATATCGAACCCACAAGGACTATGCTACTAATTACTAAAATTTATTATTTCTACTACTATTTGATCAACCGAATATTTAAAGTTGTAGAAAAAAAAAACAACTTAAACAATTAAAGAAAATAAATTCAAACTCTTATGATTTAAACGATCTAGGGCTTTTGATTTCACTAGAAACACTTTTCATGCAATTGATTGCTTGACCTAATTCCCGTTATGCTTTATTTGGAGACTTAATTGATTACTACTCAAAAAGTGTTATTTTGTAGCTTGTAATTAACTCTTTTAAACACTTTTGAGTAGTAGTTATTACCTTTTAACTCAATTAGCATATTAAGTACCTTTGCAATCGTTTCTAATCAAATTGTGTTAAGTTTTGGTGCTTTTGATAGTAATTTGATCACCAAAGCAATCCAAGATTGAGGAGAGTTCTATGGAATCCATGGCAAAGCAATTGGAAGCTCATTAACATGAAGAACCTAAGCTTTGAAGCTTTATAGTCCTTTGCCAAAAGCAAATCATGAATGCAAGGAGGGAAAGCAAAGAGAGAAATCTAACATGAAGAATTCAAGAGGATAGCAACTGTTGGACACTTTTGAAGCACTTCATGGAGACCATTTCATGCATACTATATGTTGTTTCGAAGCTCGGGAAGTCAGCAATCCAACACTTCAAATTCTGTGCAAATCGGAGTTGAAATGAAGAATTTATAGCCATTGGAAGCCAATCACACCAAGCTGAAGGCCAATTTCGCAAGTTGCGAAATCAGCCTTTGGTTGCGAAATCACAAGGTGATGGCTGCGAAATCAGCCTTTGGCTGCGAAATGGAGACCTTCAGCTTGCGAAATTTCACAGCCATCTTGCATGCCTACGAAATCCTCCTGAGTGCTTCTAGATATTTGCGACCGACACTTTTAGATTTTTTTTTCTTCTTCAGATATTTGTTATTTAAATCCCCATTTTCTCCTTGTAATCCACCAATCATAGGATTCCTTAGTTCATAAGCAAGAACAAAGGGTGAATAACCTCATATATATTGTTTTTAATTTTCATTACATATAGATCTCTTGGGGAGCTTCTTCTCAGAGACAACTTTTTGTACAATTTTGAAGGAAGTAAAATACAGAGCTTTGCTATGCCTTACCTACTCATTTTGATTGTATTCTTCTTACTAGCCAAACAAGCTCTGAGAATGTTTCCTTAGAGAATGAGTGGCTAGACTTTTTGTCTCTTGGAGCTAAGGTAGCTGGGTAAGGTGCCGAGTGCAAGAATTGGTAGTTTTGTTGTTTCAGCTATTAATGAAGAGAAAGTGTGACCCGTTAATGGTTTCTATGTTTTTAGTTAACTAAAAACGCCTTTAACTCACCTAGGCCAACACTTGGTAAGGCAAGTGATCTCTATCCATTGAGATGCACTAGTTTACCTCTTGCGAGCTTTTGGGAGGTGACTTAAAGGTAGGATTTTCTAGAATTGCCAACACTTGGTAAGCTTTTTGACTCTAAGGAGACATCCATTAGTTATCTCTTGCGAGCTTGAGAAGGGAAATCTAAGGTTAATGATCACCTTAAATGGTAAATGCTAGGTGAGAGGCATGAGCCATTGCAAGTTGCATCAGTGAGAGGGATTTAGCGTTTGAACTCATTAAAGGGAAGCATCTGTACCATACCGGTTAGAGAATTAACTATATGTTAATTCTCCAATGTGAGGAAAAGAACCAAAGTGACCGGAACTCTGTTTTTGCATGAGGACCCTGACCCCAATGATCCTAAAACTCCAAGAAACACATTTATTTATAAGAAATTTTTGTTTCTTTATTTTTGGTTAGCTTAAAACCAATCCTTTTCCAAACAAAGTTTATGTTTTCTTTTGAAGCTAACCCTGAAATGAAAAGGCACCAATTCAACTTTGAATTAATGTCAATAATAAGTTGAAAAATCTTCCCAGTGAACGATCCTAGAGCCACTATGCTATATTAGCTGAGGCTATCCTAGTGCATGGTGATATAGGTTATAAATTTTTTTGATTACTCCTGTCTAAGGGCCAAACTCAAGGTACACCAGCTAGGCACGCAATCAAATGGCGTCGTTGTCGGGGAAGGTGCCAACTTCACAGTGATATTATTTCAGAGTACTTGTGATTTTCATCACAAGTTTGGTGATTTTTCTTTCATTTTACTAACTCTTTTAATCATTTCTTTTACTTGTTCATATTCTAACATATCTTTTAAGTTAGTTTTAGTTAATCTAAGTCTTTTTTTAGTTTTGTTTTCTTTTTTATTACTACCCAAAAGTGCCATTTTACACCTTTAAGTCATTATGTTTTAAGCACTTTTGTGTAGTAATTCTTCACCTTTATTCCAATTGGCATGTTAAGGACCTAGCAATGACTTCTAATCATATTTGTGGCTAGTTTTAGTGTTTTGACATCTTTTTGGATCATTAAGACAAGCCAACCAAAGAAGAAAAGCAAAGAGAAGCAAAGAAAATCAAAAGAGAAGCAAGGAGGAAATCTGAAGTCAGCAGCTGCAGTGTTCTTTGGCACTTTTGGAGCACTTCCAGAAGTCCATTTTTTACATGCTATATACCGTTTCGAAGCTCAAGAATTCAAGAATCCAACGCTTCAAACCGTGCACGATTTGGAGCTGAAACGAGGAAGTTATGACCTTCGGAAGAGAACTGCTCCAGGTGTGCGAAAATTTCGCACACCTTCTGAATGGTGTGCGAATTTCGCACACCTGTGCGAAACACCTTCTGAATGGTGTGTGAATTTCGCACACCTGTGCGAAATCCCTTCTGAATGGTGTGCGAATTTCGCACACCCCCTCCCCTGTTTTGCCGACTCCACTTTAGATATTTTCTTAAGTTTCTTTTGATGTAATTTCCTTTCTTCTCCTTGTAGCAAGCCAATGAAAAGCTTTGCTTTTGTAAAAACTATATAAGGGGTGGAAATCACCTCTTGAAGACATGTAACCCGAGTGTTAAGCTTAACACTTAGCAATATACAGAGCACTCTTATTTTCTATTTTCTCATTACTATTTTCTCTTTCTTGGAAGCCAAACAACCTCTGAGGATGTTTTCTCAGAGGATGAGAGGCTAAACTCTTGGTTTCTTGGAGTGAAGGAAGCTAGGTGAAAAGTCCAGATGAAAAGTTGGAAAATGCTCGTGCATTAAATTCAGGCAGTTGAAGTTCATAAATGGCTTTTTAATCTAAAGTTTTGCTTTAAATCCCTTAGAATCACGTTGAATGGCCAATACATGGTAAGCTTCAGGTCTTTATGGATGCTTATTGCTAGATCCATATTAGTCCATTAGTTATCATGTACGAGCCATTGGAAAGTGGTTCAAGGTGAAGACCTATATAGTGTCTAAAGCCATTAATGGACCTTGACTACCATTTCTATTGATTCTTATGGATTAAATCTTCATTGTTAAACCTACACCGGTTCGGGAAATAACTATAGGTTAAATCCCCAATGCGAGGAGAAAAATCCGGAATTTTCCACTTTGCATTCTAAACTTGACCCTAGCAATCCTTAGCTCCGAGAAACTTTCTTTCTTCCATTTTTAATTAGTTTATGTTAATTTAGTTTCAAATACTTTCAAAACAAATTTTATTTTCTTTTTAAGCTTTAAGTTTTTGATAAAGGAAATCATTAAATTTAATTTCTAATCATGAGTATATCACTAGTAGAATGAAAACCCATCCCAGAGTTCGACCCTAGAGCCACTATACTATAGTAGCTTTGCTACACTAGTATGAGGTCATAGGTTTTATAAATGTTTTTGATTAAATGACCCGACTGGGTATCCCATGCGCGAATCACTTTTGTTTTTGTTTTTGTTACAGTTGATACTAGTTGTGTATGCCAAATTGGATACGAGACAGTGGAGAAAGGCTTGTGAAACGTGAAACACCTCATAACAAGGAATTGGAATGGAACCTGAACATCATGGAAGCTACACCTGAAGATCAGCATAGTCACCATGGTCACCAGGACAATCCCAATGCATTCAGATCAATGAGGGACCACATGCATCCACCTCGTATGAGTGCACAATCATGTATAGTGCCCCCTATAGAGCAGCTAGTGATCAGACCGCATATTGTTCCACTTCTACCAACTTTCCATGGGATGGAAAGTGAGAACCCCTATGCCCATATCAAGGAATTTGAAGATGTTTGTAATACATTTCAAGAAGGAGGAGCTTCAATCGACCTGATGAGGCTTAAGCTATTTCCTTTTATTTTAAAGGATAAGGCCAAGATTTGGCTTAATTCCTTAAGGCCAAGGAGTATCCGTACTTGGACTGATTTGCAAGTTGAATTCATCAAGAAGTTTTTTCCTACTCATAGAACAAATGGCTTGAAAAGGCAAATTTCAAACTTCTTAGCTAAAGAGAATGAGAAATTCTATGAGTGTTGGGAAAGGTACATGGAAGCCATCAATGCTTGTCCTCACCATGGTTTTGATACATGGCTATTGGTGAGTTACTTTTATGATGGGATGTCTTCCTCAATGAAGCAACTCCTCGAAACAATGTGTGGAGGAGATTTCATGAGTAAGAATCCGAAGGAAGTGATTACTACCCAAAAAGTGCTATTTTACACCTTTAAGTCATTATGTTTTAAGCACTTTTGTGTAGTAATTCTCCATCTTTATTCCAATTGGCATGTTAAGGACCTAGCAATGACTTCTAATCATATTTGTGGCTAGTTTTAGTGTTTTGACAGCTTTTTGGATCATTAAGACAAGCTAACTAAAGGAGAAAAGCAAAGAGAAGCAAAGAGGAAAACAGAGGACAGTAGCTGCAGTCTTCTTTGGCACTTTTGGAGTACTTCCTGACGCCCATTTTCTACATGCTATATACCATTTCAAAGCTCAGGAAGTCAAGAATCCAACGCTTGAAACCATGTATGATTTGGAGCTGAAACGAGGAAGATATGGCCTTTGGAAAACAACTGCTCCAGGCTTGTGCGAAACTCGCACACCCCCTCAGCTGTGCGAATGGTGTGCGAAACTTGCACACCCCCTTCCAAATTCGCACACCCCATGCGTGGTGCAAATTTTCCTCTGTTTTTGCCGACTCCACTTTAGATATTTTCTTATGTATTTTTTGATGTAATTTCCTTTCTTATCCTTGTAACAAGCCAATCACAAGCTTTGTTTTTGTAAAGACTATATAAGGGGTGGAAATCACCTCTCGAAGACATCTATCATATGTGTTATGTTTTACACTTAGAAAAATACAGAGCTCTCTCGTTTTCCCTTTTCTCTCTACTATTTTCTTTTTCTTGGAAGCCAAACAACCTCTGAGGATGTTTTCTCAGAGGATGAGAGGCTAAACTTTTGGTTTCTTGGAGTGAATGAAGCTAGGTGAAAAGTCCAGATGCAAAGGTGGAAAACGCTTGTGCCTTAAATACAGGTAGTTGAAGTTCATAAATGGCTTTTAAATCCAAAGTTTTGCTTTAAATCCCTTAGAATCACTTTGAATGGCCAATACATGGTAAGCTTCAGGTCTCTGTGGATGCTTATTGCTAGATCCATATCAGTCCATTAGTTATCATGTACGAGCCATTGGAAAGTGGTTTAAGGTGAAGACCCATAGTGTCTAAAGCCATTAATGGACCTTGACTACCATTTCTATTGATTTTTATGGATTAAATCTTCATTGTTAAACCTATACCGGTTTGGGAAATAACTATAGGTTAAATCCCCAATGCGAGGAGAAAAATCCGGAATTTTCCACTTTGCATTCTAAACTTGACCCTAGCAATCCTTAGCTCCGGGAGACTTTCTTTCTTCCATTTTTAATTAGTTTATGTTAATTTAGTTTCAAACACTTTCAAAACAAATTTTATTTTCTTTTAAACTTTAAGTTTTTGGGAAAGGAAATCATTAAATTCAATTTCTAATCTTGAGTATATCACTGGTAGAATGAAAACCCATCCCAGAGTTCGACCCTAGAGCCACTATACTATAGTAGCTTTGCTACACTAGTATGAGGTCATAGGTTTTATAAATGTTTTTGATTAAATGACCCGACTGGATTTACACGCGATCAAAATGGCGCCGTTGCCGGGGATGGTGCCACGATACAGTGATACAACCTTTTAGAGGCTACTTGTGATTTTCATCACAAGTTTGGTGAATTCCTTTTTTCACTAACTTCATTTCCTTTCTTTTAATTGTAGAATTTCTTTTGTTTTCTTTCTAACCTTAACTTTCCTCTAGTTTTCTTTTGTTTTTGTTGTCTTTGTTTTGTTTTCAGGTAAGTAGTAACTTGTGCATGCCCTATTGGATTCGGGACCAAGAGGGAAGATTAGTAAGGATTGAGAATCCTCAAGACACAGAGTTGGATATCTGTGTAAACATCATGGACCCTCCACAAGAGGATCAGAATTCTCAACACGGTCAAGGGGGTAATCCAAATGCATATCTATCCATGAGGGATAGAATGCACCCACCAAGGATGAGTGCACCCTCATGCATCGTACCTCCTCTTGAGCAGCTGATTATAAGGCCCCATATTGTGCCCCTTCTACCAAATTTCCATGGAATGGAGAGTGAGAATCCATATGCCCACATCAAGGAGTTTGAGGAGGTGTGTAATACCTTTAGAGAGGGAGGAGCTTCAATAGACTTGATGAGACTCAAGCTATTCCCTTCAACTTTGAAGGACAAGGCAAAAATATGGCTTAATTCTTTAAGGCCAAGGAGCATAAGGAATTCGGTTGATCTTCAGGCCGAATTTTTGAAGAATTTTTTCCCCACCCATAGGACCAATGGGTTGAAGAGACAAATCTCAAACTTTTCTGCAAAAAAAAATGAGAAGTTCCATGAATGTTGGGAAAGGTATATGGAGGCCATCAATGCTTGTCCTCATCATGGCTTTGATACATGGCTCTTGGTGAGCTATTTCTATGATGGGATGTCTTCCTCCATGAAGCAAATTCTTGAAACCATGTGTGGGGGAGATTTTATGAGTAAGAATCCGGAAGAAGCCATGGATTTTTTAAGTTATGTATCTGAGGTAAAAAGAGGATGGGATGTGATTACTACTCAAAAAGTGCTATTTCATAGCTTGTAATTAACTCTTTTAAACACTTTTGAGTAGTAGTTATTGCCTTTTAACCCAATTAACATGTTAAGGACCCTTGCAATCAATTCTAATCAAATTGTGTTAAGTTTTGGTGTTTTGATAGCTTTTTGATCACCAAAGCAATCCGAGATTGAGGAGAGTTATTTGGAATCCATGGCAAAGCAATGGAAAGCTCAGAAACATGAAGAACCAAAGCTTTGAAGTCCTTTGCCATAAGCAAATCCGGAATGCAAGGAGAGAAGCAAAGAGGAGAAAAACAAAGAGGAAAATAGAGGACAGCAGCTGCAGTCTTCCTTTGCACTTTTGGAGCACTTCCCGAAGTTCATTTTCTACATGCTATATACCATTTCAAAGCTCAGGAAGTCAAGAATCCAACGCTTTAAACCGTGTATGATTTGGAGATGAAATAAAGAAGTTACAGCCTTTGGAAGACAACTGCATCAAGCTGAAGGAAGAATTTTGCTCGGCTGCGAAATCACCCTTTTGTTGCGAAATGATTTCGCAGCCATTTTGCACAGTGCTATGGAATTCCTCCTGAAGTTTCACGGCAAGTTGTAAGGCGACCACCGCAAGCTGAAAGACCACTTCGTAGCGGTGCGAAATCAGCCGTTTGCTGCGAAGTAATTTTGCAGCTCTTTTTGTGCGTCTGCGAAATCTCGCAGACCTCGTTTTTACCTGCGAAATGGTCCTTAGTGCTTCCTGATATTTGTGACTGACACTTTGAGATATTTTTCTTCAGATTTTTGTGTCTAAATTTCCATTTTCTCCTTGTATTCAACCACTCATGTAATTCCTTAGCTAGGAAGTATCCAAGGAAAGGTAAATTACCTTCCTATATAAACTCTCTTGTAAACACTAAAAGTGACTCTCGAAGGAGCTTGTTCCAGGAGATCCATCATATATAATATATCATATATAGAATCAACGAACAGAGCACTTGCTCTGTTTTTCCTATATATTCTTGTTTTCTCGTTAGTTTTCTTTCTAGCCAATCAAACTCTGAGGATTTTTCTCAGAGGATGAGAGGCTAGGCTCTTTGTCTCTTGGAGTGAAGAAAGTCGGGTGAGTTCCGTCATGCATAAATTGGAAGTTTTGTTGTTTTAGTTTTTAATGAAGAGAAAGTGTGACCCGTTAATGGTTTTTATCTTTTTAGTTAACTTAAAACGTCTTTAAATCACCTGGGCCAACACTTGGTAAGGCAAGTGATCTCCGTCCATGGAGATTCACTAGTTTACCCCTTGCGAGCCTTTGGGAGGTGACTTGAAGGTAGGATTTTCTAGAATTGCCAACACTTGGTAAGCTTTTGGACTCCAAGGAGACATCCATTAGTTATCTCTTGCGAGTTTTTGACGGGTAATCCAAGGTTAAAGATCACCTTGAATGGCAAGTGCTAGGTGAGAGGTATGAGCCATTGCAAGTTGCATCAGTGAGAGGGATTTATTGTTTGAACCCATTAAAGGGAAGCATCTGTACCACACCGGTTAGAGAATTAACTATATGTTAATTCTCTAATTCGAAGAAAAGAAACAAGTGACCGGAACTCCCTTTTTGTATGAGGAATCTGAGCCTAGTGATCTGAAACTCCAAGAAACACTTTTCTTTATAAGTAAAATCAGTTACTATTTTTGGTTAGTTTAAAACCAATCTTTGTTCAAACATCTTTATGTTTTCTTTTAAAGTTAACCTTGAAATGAAAAGGCACCAATTCAGCTTTGAATTAATATCATTTGTGAAGTGAAAACCCATCCCAGTGAACGATCCTAGAGCCACTGTGCTATAGTAGCTTTGTCTTTGCTACCCTAGTATATGGTGTAATAGGTTATAAATTTTGTTGATTACTCCCTCAATCAAGGAGCACCAGTTGGACACGAATCAGCTGAGACACCAATTGGGGACGAATCAAATGGCGCCGTTGCCGGGGATGGTGCCACTTTGCAGTGATATGATCTTTTGAGAACACTTGTGATCTTCATCACAAGTTTGGTGACTTTTCTTTTCCTTTTACTAACTCTTTTTATTTCTTTATTGTTCATATTTTAGTATACCTTTTATTTAGTTTTTTGTTTACCTTAATTTTCTTTCTTTGAATTGTTTTTCTTTTGTTTTCTTTTGTGTTCTCTGTTTTTAATTCACAAATTGCTAGTTGTGCATGCCATATTGAATACCATAGCAGAGGAAGCCATGAACTTCATGAGTTATGTGGCTAAAGTCTCAATAGGATGGGATGTGCTAGAGATATGGGAAGAATGACGTCTCAACCTAAAGCTAAGGGTGAGATGTATATTTTGAATGACAGCATGGACATGAGGACAAAGTTTGTAGCTATCGAAAGGAGATTGGAAGAGCTGGAAATGAACCAGATGCAATAAGTGCAAGCCATCTCTCAGACACCATTGCAAGCTATGCCTTGTGCCATTTGTCTATCTTATAAGCACTTGGGGGAAGAGTGTCCTACCATTCCAGCCGTGAGGGAAATGTTTGGTGATTATAACACCTACAATTCCAATTGGAGGGACCATCCAAATTTCTCTTGGAAATCACAGCCACCTTAGTATCAGCAACCTGCTCAAGCACCACAGCAAGCCTCAAACCTTGAACAAGCTATGATGAATCTTAACAAGGTCATGGAAGACTTTGTTGAAGCTAAAAAATCCATCAATGCTTAGCTCAGTCAAAGAATTGACAATGTAGAGAGTTCATTGAACAAAAAGAGGGATGAAGTGAAAAATGATCTATCTCAGAAGATAGATAATCTCTAAGATTCAATCTCAAGGTTTGCTAACCTCAACACAGTGCAAGAGAAAGAAAACTCTCCTTCTCAACCTTATCAAAATTCCATGAGTATCCATGAAATGGAGGCTAAGGAGGGAGAATCTTCACAAAAGAGGGAAGTCAAAGAAGTGATCACTCTGAGGAGTGGTAAAGAGGTTGATCTGCCCACATGCAAGCTAGAGCATAAGGTAGAGAGTGAAACAGAGAAAGAAAAGAGGGAGGAAATCAAAGGAAAGAAAAAGGGGAAAAGTATAGAGAAAGATGACTATATACATGAAGAACCACAGAGGATAGTCATCAAGGAAGAAATGATGAAACACATGCCTCCACCTTTTCTCCAAGCTTTGTATGGAAAAATCATACAAACCAAGCCCCAAGTGAGGGATGCAAACTTCATATGGGATTCAGGCAAGCTGAATCAGGATCAAATTTTTTGATGGACTTAGTCTTTCTTAAGACTAACTAGTCCATAGCTTTTTGTTTTACTTATTACTTGTTTTAATTTTGATTTCAATGCTTTAATTTTGATTTTAATGCTTTAATTCTACTTTGTTTTGATGTAATATAGGTTTTTGGATGATCAAAATCAGGAGGAATTGCAAAGAAATTGAAGGAAAATCGTTTGGAGCAAGAAAAGTGCAAAAACAGGGCAAAAACAGGGGTCTGCGAGATTTTGCAGCCTCTGAGAAATCGGCACTTTGCTGCGAAACCATTTCGCAGCCTCAGGCCCCTCTCTGCAAAAATTTTCGCAGTTGTGAAACCAATTTTGGCACACGAGTGCCACTTCGCAGCACAGGAACCCCCATTTCGCAGCTACGAAAGCGGCTGCGAAGCTCCAAAGCATGAAATCCTCCATTTCGCAGCCAAAGCTCCATTTGGAAGGGTATTTCGAAGTTGCGAAGCCAACTTTTGGCACACGAGTGCCATTTGGAAACCCCGTACACTCATTTTGCAGCTACAAAATGGCTGCAAAACCTCCACACCTTAAAATCCTTCAACGCGCACACCATGAACAGACATGTCACAGCCGCACCCCCATTTCGGCAACTATTGGACACATTTTGATCACTTTACGAAGTTCAAATTATGCATACCATATATCATTTGAAATCTTGGGAATTCAGGAGTCCATAGCTTCAAACGGTGCTCGATTTGGATTTGAAACGGAAAAGTTATGGCTGTTTGAAGACGACTGTGCAAACCATGAGCAGAAATGTCGCACCTCCATTATGCTACTGTTGGAGACATTTTTGAAGCACTTACTGGAGCTCAAATTATGCATACCATATCTCGTTTCAAAGCTTGGGAAGTCAGGAGTCCAGTGCTTTAAACGGTATGCAATTTGGAGGTGAAATGAAGAAGTTATGGCCGTTTGAAGACGAGCGCGCAAAGCTGAGCGGGAATTTCGTAGTCGAGACGCCATTTGGAAGGGTGTTTCGCAGCTGCGAAACCACTTTTGGCACACGAGTGCCATTTTGCAGCACAGTGACCCTCATTTCGCAACTGCGAAATGGCTGCGAACGTAAAAACTTCCAATTTCATAGCCCAAGCTCCATTTCCCAGGGTATTTCGAAGCTGCGAAGCCAACTTTTGGCACACGAGTACCATTTTGCAGCCCCGTACACTCATTTTGCAGCTGCGAAATGAGCTACGAAATGGCTATGAAATGATCTCCAAGCTTCAAAATGGCTGTGAAATCATCTCCAAGCTGCGAAATGGTCTGCAAAAATGCCACTTTGCTGCGAAATGATCTCCAAGCTTCGAAATGGCTGCGAAATCACCTCAAAGCTTCGAAATGGCTGCGAAATCACCTCAAAGCGTCGAAATGGCCTTCAAATTGCGAAATTGACTTGAAAAATGGAGGGAGGTTTGCAAAAACACCTTACAAAGCCAAGGAAAGTTGCTAAAATGCCAACAGAGCCCCACGCACCAGCTAAGTACCCTCTGGAACTCATGAACAGCCACCTCTCCATTTCGGCCATGGCCAAGACTAGAGGAGAGCCCCGCGCACCCTGAGATCACACACATAAGCCTCTCATTCCATTTCTTACCTCCTTAAAACCATCAGAGCCCATAGCTCCAGCTGAGGAGACTATGCCACCTAAGGAGACTACCAAAGCAGAGGTTGAAGTTCTGATCCAATCCACTTAAGAGGCCACTACAGATGCATCAACTCCACATGACTCTACCATTACTTGATCATCTCTTCATTTTTTGCATTTACATATTAGTATAAATAATTCCATATTTTGATGTCTTATATTCTAGGATTGGATGTATTACTGATGATGCATCATATATAGACATCATTTTTTGTTTAAACTTGACATTTTTCTATTTTCTCTACTCACTGATTCTTTTGTTTTTTTTTTTTGAAACATGTGGTTTCTCCTATATGACTCAGACTCCATGTCACTCAGGAGGTACCACTTCCTCCCTATTTTTTAATCGCTTTTGTCACATTGAGGACAATGTTCAGCTTGGTTGGGGGGAGAGTTGAGGAAGTAAGTATTGTTAATAATGCTAAGTTATTTTGGTAATTTAGTTGCTTTTTGTTTAATTTTTAAAATTTTTGTAAGTTTTTTATTCTACTCTCCATGGTTATTAAGGAAAAATTTTCAAAATGAAAAGGGAGAAATTGAATTTTTGTCTTTTTACTTGACTTAGAGTTTGTATTATGCTTACTAAAGTTGATGAATTGTTGAAAAATCTATTGAATTCAACCTCAGTTCTTCCACTATAAGCTATTCACACACTATGCACACTAGGTTTCATTTATAAGATGAAAAACTATTTCCCTCTTGACTTAGGAAAATTTTAGACTTGGTACCTTTGACCTCATTTTAATAGTGTTGGGACACCTTATAAAAGGCCAATGAGTCTTTGAAAAAAAAAAAGAAGAAAGAAAAATGTTTGCTTGCCTTGAAACCCGAGCAAAGTCTGAGGGGTATATGGTGAAAATCTTTAAAACCTGGTGCCCTAAGCCTTAATTGGTTGGGAGTCACTGACCTCAATGCTCGTTACATGGGTGAATAGGTGGAGTTTAACATATGGTAGGTGCTTGGGTATTAAAAATTCATTCTCAAAAGTCTGGGGTGAAATCCGAGGAGTTAGTGGTTGAAAAATCCTTAAAGCTTGATGCCCTAAACCTTGATTGGTTGGGAGTCATCGATGGACCCCCGTTACATGGACAATTTAGAAAAGAATGCCTTTAAGCCTTGTACTCCTACATGAAAAAAAATTGTGAAAGAAAAGAGGTGCGTTCTTAGCTTATTGGAGGTTGATTAGTTTGCTAAGCTTTGAAAAGAACTAGGTTGAGGGGAGAGATTAGTTCAACATACTATATTCGGAAGCTAATAAGTAACACTTAGATTTTTGTGGAAGAGTAAGGTTTGGTCCTTTGGAAGTAGAAATGATTTTAAAGCTTAAATTTGCATAATGCCTTCTCTTTAAAAATTGTGATTAGACAAATTATTTGATAGCTCCTATTGAAGTTTGAGTTTTATTTCTTTAATGTTCCATCTGAGAGTTAGATCAGTCATGCCACTTAAACATTTTTTGAAGTGATCAGCATGATGTTGTAAATTATGGTACTTTTATTTTATTTTTCTCTCCTTCATTGCTAAGGGACTAGCAATATGTCGGTTGGGGGGGAGTGATTACTACTCAAAAAGTGCTATTTCATAGCTTTTAATTAACTCTTTTAAACACTTTTGAGTAGTAGTTATTGCCTTTTAACCCAATTAACATGTTAAGGACCCTTGCAATCAATTCTAATCAAATTGTGTTAAGTTTTGGTGTTTTGATAGCTTTTTGATCACCAAAGCAATCTGAGATTGAGGAGAGTTATTTGGAATCCATGGCAAAGCAATGGAAAGCTCAGAAACATGAAGAACCAAAGCTTTGAAGTCCTTTGCCATAAGCAAATCCGGAATGCAAGGAGAGAAGCAAAGAGGAGAAAAACAAAGAGGAAAACAAAGGACAGCAGCTTCAGTCTTCCTTTGCACTTTTGGAGCACTTTTCGAAGTCCATTTTCTACATGCTATATACCATTTCAAAGATCAGGAAGTCAAGAATCCAACACTTTAAACCGTGTATGATTTGGAGCTGAAATAAAGAAGTTACAGCCTTTGGAAGACAACTACATCAAGCTGAAGGAAGAATTTTGCTCGGCTGCGAAATCACCCTTTTGTTGCGAAATGATTTTGTAGCCATTTTGCACAGTGCTATGGAATTCCTCCTGAAGTTTCATGGCAAGTTGTAAGGCGACCACCGCAAGCTGAAAGACCACTTCGCAGCGGTGCGAAATCAGCCGTTTGTTGCGAAGTAATTTCGCAGCCCTTTTTGTGCGTCTGCGACATCTCGCAGACCTCGTTTTCACCTACAAAATGGTCCTTAGTGCTTCCCGATATTTGTGACCGACACTTTGAGATATTTTTCTTCAGATTTTTGTGTCTAAATTTCCATTTTCTCCTTGTATTCAACCACTCATGTAATTCCTTAGCTAGGAAGTATCCAAGGAAGGGTAAATTACCTTCTTATATAAACTCTCTTGTAAACACTAAAAGAGACTCTCGAAGGAGCTTGTTCCAGGAGATCCATCATATATAATATATCATATATAGAATCAACGAACAGAGCACTTGCTCTGTTTTTCCTATATATTCTTGTTTTCTCATTAGTTTTCTTTCTAGCCAATCAAACTCTGAGGATTTTTCTCAGAGGATGAGAGGCTAGGCTCTTTGTCTCTTGGAGTGAAGAAAGTCGGGTAAGTTCCCTCATGCATAAATTGGAAGTTTTGTTGTTTTAGTTTTTAATGAAGAGAAAGTGTGACCCGTTAATGGTTTTTATCTTTTTAGTTAACTTAAAACGTCTTTAAATCACCTGGGCCAACACTTGGTAAGGCAAGTGATCTCCGTCCATGGAGATTCACTAGTTTACCCCTTGCGAGCCTCTGGGAGGTGACTTGAAGGTAGGATTTTCTAGAATTGCCAACACTTGGTAAGCTTTTGGACTCCAAGGAGACATCCATTAGTTATCTCTTGCGAGCTTTTGACGGGTAATCCAAGGTTAAAGATCACCTTGAATGGCAAGTGCTAGGTGAGAGGTATGAGCCATTGCAAGTTGCATCAGTGAGAGGGATTTATTGTTTGAACCCATTAAAGGGAAGCATCTGTACCACACCGGTTAGAGAATTAACTATATGTTAATTCTCTAATTCGAAGAAAATAAACAAGTGACCGGAACTCCCTTTTTATATGAGGAATCTGAGCCTAGTGATCTGAAACTCCAAGAAACACTTTTCTTTGTAAGTAAAATCAGTTACTATTTTTGGTTAGTTTAAAACCAATCTTTGTTCAAACATCTTTATGTTTTCTTTTAAAGCTAACCTTGAAATGAAAAGGCACCAATTCAGCTTTGAATTAATATCATTTGTGAAGTGAAAACCCATCCCAGTGAACGATCCTAGAGCCACTGTGCTATAGTAGCTTTGTCTTTTCTACCCTAGTATGTGGTGTAATAGGTTATAAATTTTGTTGATTACTCCCTCAATCAAGGAGCACCAGTTGGACATGAATCAGCTAAGACACCAATTGGGCACGAATTAGGATGAGCCCAACTCAAAGGAATTGGGAAGGATGAAAGCTCCTGTAAATCCAAAGGGTGGAATGTACATGTTAAGTGAAGACATGGACATGAAAGCTAAGGTGGCAACAATAGCAAGGAGGTTGGAAGAACTTGAGTTGAAAAGAAATGTATGAAGTCCAAGCCATTTCCGAGACTCAAGCCCATGTCATGCCATGCACCATTTGCCAATCATGTGATCATGTGGTAGATGAGTGCCCAACCATGCCAGCTGTGAGGGAGATGTTAGATGATCAAGCCAATGTTGTGGGGCAATTTAGGCCTAACAACAATGCACCTTATGGAAACACCTATAATTCAAGCTGGAGAAACCATCCAAATTTTTCTTAGAAACCAAGACCACCTCCATACCAACCACAAGCCCAAACTCAAGCACCTCAACAAACCTCTTCAGTGGAGCAAGCCATTGCGAACCTAAGTAAAGTCATGAATGACTTTGTGGGTGAACAAAGGGCAATCAACTCCCAATTGCACCAAAAGATTGAGAATGTTGAGAGTTCTCTAAATAAGAGAATGGATGGGATGCAAAATGATCTATATCAGAAGATAGATAATATTCAATACTCCATCTCTAGGTTTACCAACCTCAACACAGTGAATGAGAAAGGAAAGTTTCCCTCTCAACCAAACCAAAATCCAAAGGGTGTTCATGAAGTTGAAACCCAAGAGGGGGAGTCTTCAAAGTTGAGGGGGGTCAAAGTTGTGATCACCTTGAGGAGTGGAAAGGAGGTTGATCAACCCTTGCCTAAGGTGAGGCAAGATGAAGAACTCTTGTCAAAGAAAACCTTGGTTAAAGAGAGTAATAACCAAGAAGAGAAGAGTGGGAAGAATAGTGCATCCAAATCAAGCATTGAAGAAGAGCCAAGGATAGTGATTAAAGAGGATATGATGAAGAAACATATGCCTCCCCCTTTTTCTCAAGCTTTACATGGAAAGAAGGAAATCAAGAATTCATCAGAAATTCTTGAAGTCTTGAGACAAGTGAAGGTGAATATACCCTTACTTGATATGATCAAACAAGTCCCCACATATGCAAAGTTTCTAAAGGACCTGTGCACGGTCAAGAGAGGGTTCCATGTGACAAAGAATGCATTCCTCACTGAGCAAGTAAGTGCTATCATTCAAAGTAAGTCTCCAGTTAAGTATAAAGATCCGGGTTGCCCCACCATTTCAGTCAACATTGGAGGGACACTTGTGGAGAAAACTTTACTAGACTTGGGGGCAAGTGTGAATTTGCTCCCATACTTTGTGTACAAGCAACTGGGACTTGGAGGATTGAAGCCCACAGCCATCACTCTCTCCTTAGCTGATAGGTTAGTCAAAATCCCAAGGGGGGTGATAGAGGATGTTCTAGTTCAAGTGGACAAATTCTACTATCCCATGGATTTTGTTGTGCTTGATACTGATCCCACTGTTAAGGAAGCCAATTACGTGCCAATTATCCTTGGGAGACCTTTTCTGGCTACCTCCAATGCCATCATCAATTGTAGAAATGGGGTGATGCAGCTCACATTTGGAAACATGACCTTGGAATTAAACATATTCCATCTTTGCAAGAGGCATCTTCACCTAGAAGAGGATGAAGGATTGGAGGAAGTGTGCCTGATCAACACCTTGGTTGAAGAGCATTGTGACAAGAGCTTAGAAGAGAGCTTGAATGAAAGCCTTGAAGTGCTTGAAGAAGGGTTATCTGAACCCTCTGATGTGCTAGCTATCATGTCTCCTTGGAGGAGACGGGAAGAGATCTTACCACTGTTCAATAACGAGGACTCACAAGGAGCAGCTATGGAGGACCCTCCAAAGCTTGTTTTGAAGCCACTTCCTGTTAATTTGAAGTATGCATATTTGGAGGAAGATGAGAAATGTCCAGTGGTGGTCTCTTCAAATCTCATAAGTGATCAAGAGGATAGTCTTTTGGGAGTCCTCAGAAAATGCAAGAAAGCCATTGGATGCCAAATTTCTGATCTGAAAGGGATTAGTCCTTTGGTGTGCACCCACCATATCTATATGGAGGAAGATGCAAAACCAGTGAGGTAGCCCCAGAGGAGGTTGAATCCTCACATGCAAGAGGTGGTGAGGGGTGAAGTTCTGAAGCTACTACAAGCAGGGATCATATATCCCATTTCAGATAGCTTGTGGGTGAGCCCCACCCAAGTAGTTCCAAAGAAATCTGGAATCACTGTGATCCAGAATGAGAAAGGGGAGGAAGTCTCTACACGTCCTAACTCAGGATGGAGGGTGTGTATAGATTACAGGAGGTTAAATTCAGTGACTAGGAAGGACCATTTCCCATTGCCTTTCATGGACCAAGTCCTTGAGAGAGTCTCAGGACATCCTTTCTACTGTTTTCTAGATGGTTACTCGGGGTACTTCCAAATAGAGATTGATTTGGAAGATCAAGAAAAGACAACCTTCACATGCCCCTTTGGTACTTTTGCGTATAGGAGAATGCCCTTTGGTTTATGTAATGCTCCTGCAACTTTCCAAAGATGTATGCTAAGCATCTTCAGTGATATGGTGGAACGCATCATGGAAGTCTTCATGGATGACATCACTGTTTATGGAAGTTCTTTTGAGGTGTGTTTGTTGCACTTAGAAGCAGTTCTCCATAGATGTATTGAGAAAGACCTAGTGCTAAATTGGGAGAAGTGCCATTTTATGGTACAACAAGGCATTGTCTTAGGACATATAATCTCCAAAAATGGCATTGAGGTAGATAAGGCAAAGGTGGAGCTAATTGTTAAGTTGCCACCTCCCACAAATGTTAAAGGAATTAGGCAATTCCTAGGACATGCTGGGTTCTATAGGAGGTTCATTAAGGATTTCTCAAAAATCTCAAAGCCTCTTTGTGAACTCTTGGTAAAGGATGCCGAGTTTGTGTGGGATGAGAAGTGTCAGAAGAGTTTTGAGGAACTGAAGCAATTCCTCGCAACTGCACCAATAGTGAGAGCCCCAAATTGGAAATTACCTTTTGAGGTAATGTGTGATGCAAGTGATCTTGCTATGGGGGCTGTTTTGAGGCAAAGAGGGGATGGAAAGCCCTATGTGATTTATTACGCGAGCAAAACTTTGAATGAGGCTTAAAGGAACTACACAACTACTGAGAAGGAGTTGTTGGCAGTAGTTTTTGCCTTGGATAAGTTTCGTGCCTATTTGGTAGGGTCCTCTATAGTGGTGTTCATTGACCATTCTGCTTTGAAGTACTTGCTAACCAAGCAAGATGCCAAGGCAAGATTGATAACATGGATCCTTTTGCTCCAAGAATTCAATCTCCAAATCCAGGATAAAAATGGAGTAGAAAATGTGGTAGCTGACCACTTGTCAAGACTTGTAATAGCACATGACTCACATGGTCTGCCTATCAATGATGACTTCCCTGAGGAGTCTCTCATGTCAATAGATGTAGCTCCATGGTATTCTCACATTGCAAATTACTTGGTTACTGGGGAAGTTCCAAGCGAGTGGAGTGCCCAAGATAAGAGGCATTTCTTTGCTAAGATCCATGCCTATTATTGGAAGGCTCTTCAAATATTGTGCAAATCAAATCATAAGGAAATGTGTTCCTGAACAAGAGCAATCAGGAATTCTTTCCCATTGCCATGATAGTGCATGTGGAGGTCATTTTGCCTCCCAGAAAACAGCTATGAAAGTGATCAAATCAGGGTTTTGGTGGCCCTCTCTTTTCAAGGATGCCCACTCTATGTGCAAGGGATGTGATCGGTGTCAAAGGCTTGGTAAGCTTACACGCCGAAATATGATGCCCTTGAACCCCATCTTGATAGTGGATGTCTTTGATGTTTGGGGGATAGACTTCATGGGACCATTTCCAATGTCATTTGGACATTCCTACATTTTGGTGGGAGTGGATTATGTCTCTAAGTGGGTGGAAGCAATCCCATGTAGGAGCAATGATCACAAGGTGGTTCTTAAATTCCTCAAGGACAACATCTTTGCAAGATTTGGAGTGCCTAAGGCCATTATAAGTGATGGAGGAACCCACTTTTGCAATAAACCTTTTGAGACTCTTCTAGCCAAATATGGGGTTAAGCACAAGGTAGCTACACCTTATCACCCTCAAACAAGTGGCCAAGTTGAGTTAGCCAACCGAGAGATCAAGAATATATTGATGAAGGTGGTGAATGTGAATAGGAAGGATTGGTCTATTAAGCTCCTAGATTCCTTATGGGCGTATAGGACCGCTTACAAGACCATTCTTGGAATGTCTCCTTATCGCCTTGTTTATGGCAAAGTGTGCCATCTTCCAATGGAGATTGAATATAAAGCATGGTGGGCAATCAAGAAGCTCAACATGGATTTGACAAGAGCCGGGTTGAAAAGATGTTTGGATTTGAATGAATTGGAGGAAATGAGGAATGATGCTTACCTCAATTCAAAAATTGCAAAGGAGAGGTTGAAGAAATGGCATGATCAATTGGTAAATCAGAAGAATTTTGCCAAGGGGCAAAGAGTCTTGCTTTATGACTCTAAGCTTCATCTTTTTCCTGGAAAATTGAAATCAAGATGGACAGGTCCTTTCATAATTCATGATGTGCAACCAAATGGAGTAGTGGAACTACTTAACTTCAATAGCACTCGAACTTTCAAAGTGAATGGGCATCGTCTCAAGCCCTTTATAGAATCTTTTTCCCGAGACAAGGAGGAATTCATCCTCCTTGATCCACCTCCAACATGAAAACACTTGGTTCATGGTTGAACTTAGTCTCTCCAAAGACTAAAAAGTTCATCCTCTTTTTGTTCTCTTTTAAGTTGATTTTAGTTTAATCTAGTGTTTTTCTTGTGTTTATGCATGTTTTGATTTCTATTTTTGACTTTAATTTCATTCTAATGTGGTTTGAATTGTTTTTTTTTTTTTGTGTTAACATGTAGGTAGGAAGGCTTGAAGAATGAAGTCTTGGTGAAAACAAGGGAAAACAGGGGAGAAAAGTCAAGACTCAACAAAATTTGCACACCATTTTCCCCTGTGCGAAAATTTCGCACACCACCCCCCTTGTGCGAATTTGCTTTTGCACCAATTTTCAAAAATGCATGCTCTCGGTCCCTTCCTAAAATCCCAGTGTGAATTTCACAGGAATACGAACCTTGTGCGAACCCTGTGCGAATTCGTTTTTTGTGCCAATTTTCAAAACCATGCTCTCTATCTTGGAGAATCACAGGAATGCGAAATTTTCGCACACCATTTTCCCCTATGCGAAATTCACATTTTCTCTTTAAAAGCCATGTTCTTCTCTTCAAATTCTAAGCTTCTTCTTCAATTCTCTCAACACCTCTCTTCCGATCACCCATTTCCATCCACAAAGCTCCTCTTCTTCATCATCCCTCATCATCAACACCACCATGGCAGCCCATCTCCATAGCTCCATTCCATAGTCGCGGCATTCACTATTCACCACTTTCAATTTTCAGCAATTTCACCTCCTTCCACCATCCAAATCCCTTCAATTCTTCACTCAACACTCTAAATTCATCCATAATCCAATCCCAACCTTGTTTTTACCAAACCAAACCCTAAACCATAAGCATTCAAGCCACGGTTTCTTCATAAGAAACCCATTACCGCCGACCATGGGAGCTCCCAATCTTCAATTCTCCCCTTGAAAAGCTCCAATTTCCAAGCCTAGCCACCATGAAAAATCTTTTTCCTACCTAAGCCAGCATTTCCCACCCTCAAAGGCCACAAATTTTCACCATTTGAACAAGCCACAATTTTTCAAACGCACGGGTGAATAGTGCCCTGTGCGAAAAAATTCGCACACCACCCTCCCCTATGGGAAAATTTCGCACACCACCCCCCCTTGTGCAAAAATTTCAGTTTCTCCATCCCTACCTTCCCTAATCCCAAGCCTCTGAGCCTCATTTCATCGCTTCATCATGCCTAAGACCCGAGGAGGATATACCTCGGCTCCCTAGAGCAGTCAAAGTGTCGCCCCTGTGCGGGCCCCACTTGATGCACTGATTACTACTCAAAAAGTGCTATTTGATAGCTTGCAATTAATCCTTTTAAACACTTTTGAGTAGTAGTTATTGCCTTTTAACCCAATTAACATGTTAAGACCCCTTTCAATCAATTCTAATCAAATTGCCTTAAGTTTTGGTGTTTTGATAGCTTTTTGATCACCAAAGCAATATGAGATTGAGGAGAGTTATTTGGAATCCTTGTCAAAGTAATGGAAAGCTCAGAAGTATGAAGAACCAAAGCTTTGAAGCCCTTTTGCCATAAGCAAAGTTGAAATGCAAGGAGGGAAAGCAAAGAGAATCCAGTCATGAGGCATTCTTGATGACAGTCGTTTCAGCCACTTTTGGAGCACTTCCTGAAGTCCAAATTATGCATGTTATATGTCATTTGAAAGCTTAGGAAGTCAAAAATCCAATTCTTCAAAACGTGTTCGATTTGGAGCTGAAATGAGGAAGTTACAGCCTTTGGAAGACAACTGCTCCAAGCTGAAGGAAGGATTCAGAAAAGTGCTGCGAAATCACCCTTTTGTTGTGAAATGATTTCGCAGCCTTTTTGCACAGTGCTATGGATTTCCCCTGAAGTTTCATGACGCGATGGAAGTCAAACACCACAAGATGAAAGCCAACTTCGCAGCGCTGCGGAACCACCCTTTTGCTGCGAAGTGATTTCGCAGCCCTTCTTGTTTGTCTGCGAAATTTCGCAGACCTTTTTTTCACCTGCGAAATGGTCCTTAGTGCTTCCCGATATTTGTAACCGACACTTGGAGATATTTTTCATTAGATTTTTGTTGCCTAAATCCCCAAATTCTCCTTGTAAGCCACCAATTATAGGATTCCTTAGCTTTTAAGTTAGGAAAATGGCAAAATATCCATGTAATAGCTGTTAATGTAATTTTGGTATAAATTTAGCCCGAGGAGCTTGTTCTGAGTGTGTTGAACCTTTTGTAAGTTTGAAAGAAAGTAATATACAGAGCTTGAGCTCTATTCTACCTTACTTTCTCACTTTGATTGTATTTTTTATTTACTAAGTTATGCACTCTCTGAGGAGCTTTCCCCAGAGAATGAGTAACTAAACCTTTTAGTTCCTTGGAGTTAAGGTTGCCGGGAAAGGTTCCAAGTGCAAGAATCAGAAGCTTTGTGGTTTCAGCTATGAATGAATAGAAAGTGTGTCCCATGAATGGTTTCTACGTTTTTAGTTAACTTAAAACGCCTTGGAGTCACCTGGGCCAACACTTGGTAAGGCAAGTGATCTCTAACCATGGAGATGCACTAGTTTACCCCTTGCAAGCCTCTGGGAGGTGACTTGAAGGTAGGATTTTCTAGAATTGCCAACACTTGGTAAGCTTTTGGACTCTAAGGAGACATCCATTAGTTATCTCTCGCGAGCTTGTGAAAGGAAGTCCAAGGTTAAAGATCACCTTGAATGGCAAAGGTTAGTGAGAGGCTCAAACCATTGCAAGTTGCATCGTGAGAGAATTAAAGCTGAAATCCAATTGAGGGATGCATTTGTGTAGCACCTGTGAGAGAATTGACTTTATGTTAATTCTCTAATGTGAGGAATTGAACCAACTGACCGGAGCTAGGCTATTGCATGAGGAACCTCCCCTGTAAACCTGAATCTCCAAGGAATGCTTTTCTTCTTAAGTAATTTTCATCACTTGCTGTGTCATTAGTCTAAGTCTAAATCTTTTTCAACCAAAGTTATTGTTTTATTTCTTGAACTAACCTTGAAATAAAACAACACCAATTCACTTTGAATTGGTATCATTTTCAACTTGGAAACCCTTCCCAGTGAACGATCCTAGAGCCACTATGCTATAGTAGCTTTTTTTTTGCTACCCTAGTTCATGGTGTTATAGGTTATAAATTTTGTTGATTACTCCCGCCATCAAGGAGCACCAGCTGGACACGAATTAGTTGAGACACCAATTAGGCATGAATCATGCACCCTCACATTTACCTGATTCTGCCCCTCAGAGCATATACCAGACGAGGAGAGCATCTGCCACGTCTGTGGCCCCTACACAAATTCCACCTCGGAGTCCTCCTACAAAGAAAGCCAAGACTTCAGAGCTAGGAGAGTCCTCCAGAGCACCTCGGGATTCACAGTCTCAGCCTCCTTCCGCCAGGCACCTTAGACCCAGCTTGCCCATTGAGGGCAACTCCGATTGCCGATCGAGAGAATTTCATGTCGAGGCATATTTCGATCACTCTCTTATGCGACAGCAGCCTGAGTTGCGGGATTCATACCGCCTACTTGAGAGGTACCATCTTGTACCCTTTATGACTCCGCCCCAGTTCTTTTATCCTCGAGTAGCTTTAGACTTTTACCAGTCTATGACTACTCGTGGTGTCCCGGTACCAGCCTCGATCCTTTTTTACCATTGATGGACGCCAGGGTATTTTGGGGGCTAGACAGATTGCCAATGCTTTCCATATCCCTTTTGCACCAGCAGATCCCGCTGCATTTAGACGCTGGGCCCCA